>NC_037668.1:113407748-113566786 GCF_003255815.1 Theropithecus gelada
ACACACACACACACACACACACACACACACACACACACACACACACACACTCGCCCCACGACGGGAAGTTGTGAACTAGCCCAGGTGCCAATGGCGCTACTCCCCAGGCAACGCGGCTGCAGACGGGAGGGGAGGGCCCGGCGCGCGCCCCGGCCGCGCCCCTCGAGTCGCCGGGCGGGCAATTACCTCCTTCCTCCGGCTCGGCGCCCCGGGTCGGGTGATGAGGGCCGTCTCCTCGCACACCACAGCCACGTCCTCCACGAACACGCAGTCCGGAAGGCTCTCGTCGGCCGGCAGCTCCACCACCTGCAGCCCCAGCTTGCTGCCCAGCACGCCCACGTAGAGCTGGTGCTGCCGTTCCGCGCGGGCGACGTCCACCTCCTCGCCCTTGGCGCTTCTCAGCGCGTGCTGGCCGAGCGACTCCGGCAGCGCCCGCACCACGGCGTGGGTGGCTCGGCCGAAGGCGGCGGGGTGGCCGAGCCCGGCCATGGCTTCGGGAGGCTTAGGGGCGGCGGCGGAGGCGGAGGCGGCCGGGTCCTGCCGCGGGCAGTGCGCTCCAAGCCTGCGAGCGCCCGGCGGCTCCTCTTGGCAGCCGCTGAATGTGGTGCAGAAGGAGCCCAGCTCGCGCCCGGAGCCCTGCCCGCGCGACTGAGCATGCCCAGAGCTCCGGGCGCCGGCCTGCGCGCAGCCCGCGCGCCCACTCCGGCGCTGGCGGGTCTCGCGCCAGCCTAGGCAGGAGTTGTGGCGGCGAGCGCCGCGCGAGGAGTGGGGCCAGGAGAGGCGGCCGGGGAAGCAGCAAGGGCAAGAAGTATGTTCAGGCGGGGGACCTCGGCGAAAAGCCACCCCTACCCAGACCTGGCGGTACCTGTGTTCTGTCGCAGGTGCACACCTCCCATCGTCCCCAGCGCGGAATTGGAGAGCCAGCCTCGGTCTGGACAGAGCGGCTGGAGGGCTTCTTGGTTTTTGCCTGAACAGTTTAAACCTTGCTTACTTACAAAGTCTAGTCCACTTTTGAAGAGCTATAATGGCTTACAGATTCTTCATTTTAAGCTTAAATCGCACGGGTCCCAGTTCTGTTTTCTGGCCTTACCTAAAGTACAAGTTTTTTTGTTGTTTTTTGTGTGTTTGCGTGTGTGTGTTTTCACAAAACAGCATTTGCATATCTGAAAACAGTTCTAATTATCTATGCTGCCTAACACCATCCTCTACCCCCAACCCTAACCCCCTCCAGTCCTGGAGCCCAAACCACTGAAAAGTAACTAGTGATTTGGTTTCCAAGTCCTTTCAACATTCTGGTCAGCTTCCTTTTGATACACACCAATTTGCTTGTATCCTTTTAAAATCATAGCATCCGGAAAAGAAACAATTCTTCCTGTGTGGTCTGACCAGCACAGACTACAGCAGCACCCTTGTTCCAGATGCTGGGCCTCTATGAACACTGCCTAAGCCTGTATTCACTTTTTTGGTGGTCTAGGGCCAAGGCCCAGGCTCCAGCCTTCTTGCCAGAACTCTGATCCCAGCTTTTAGGAAACTGGATTTCTAGGAGCAGGTCTGTCTGAGCATCCTAGAATGGTTGCCCCAGTTGAGCCCGGAGATGTGATCTGCCTTCTCTCCCCTCCCACAAGGGTGGTGTGAATTTATAAATGAGCTTCAAAATTCCCAGCTTCACATTTTAGTTTTTTTGTCTGTTTGTTTTTTGTTGTTGTTTTGTTTTGACGGAATTTCACTCTTGTTGCCCAGGCTAGAGTGCAGTGGTGTCATCCCGGCTCACTTCAACCTCCGCCTCCCCAGTTCAAGCAATTCTCGTGCCTCAGCCTCCTGAGTAGCTGGGACTAGAGGTGCGCGCCACTACTCCCGGCTAATTTGTATTTTTAGCAGAGACAGCGTTTCACCATGTTGGCGAGGCTGGTCTCGAACTCCTGACCTCAGGTGATCCACCCGCCTTGGCCTCCCAAAGTGCTGGGATTACAGGCATGAGCTACCACGCCCTGCCCAAATTTGAGGAGTCTTAAGGACAGCTCTGACACTGATGTTGGGAAGTGGGACCAAAAGTAAAATAACAAACCTTTAAGATCTACTAGGTAGTACTTCTAAAGCAAAATTCTTGGGGGATCCAGGCAGCCCCAATAGACCCAGTTTAGCGTCAGAAATCACTTAATGGTGTCCTCAGATGGAGGATTCCCATCAAAGTTACAGGTGAAAGTTGATCTTAAGTTTACCCAGGTTAAATATAAAATTTATTTATTTTTAAATTAGTTTACTATTTATTCTTTTTTTTTTTTTTTTTTTTTTTTTTTGAGATGGAGTTTCGCTTTTGTTTCCCAGGCTGGAGTGCAATGGCGCGATCTCAGCTCACTGCAACCTCTGCCTCCTGGGTTCAAGCGATCCTCCTGCCTCAGCCTCTCGAGTAGCTGGGATTACAGGCACGTGCAACTACACCTGCCTAATTTTGTATTTTTAGTAGAGACAGAGTTTCTCCATGTTGGTCAGGTTAGTCTCAAACTCCTGAACTCAGGTGATCCGCCCGCCTCAGCCTCCCAAAGTGCTGGGATTACAGGCGTGAGCCACTGCACCCAGCTTATTTACTCTTATTATATATTGTTTATTTATTTAGCTCCCAGGTTAAATAAAGTATAGGACTTCATTCTGCCCTTTACTGCAGACTTTACCAGACATTGAGGCTCCGTATGTCTCTAACTGGCCACCATCTAGCAATCTTCATTCATGCCTGTGCCTTGTTGGACCTGAAAACTTCACTTACCACTCAGTGCCCTGAGTCTAACTATGAACAGGGCTCTGTGTACCACTCTGGGCTCATGTCAATCTAGCAGCCAATTAAAACCTGATGTTAGCCATGTCTTTCAGTACTGAAATTGGGTAAGTGTTCTTTTAAAATCTAATTTTGTAGTTATCCCTGTTAAATGTTATTTACTTCTTTCTAACTTGTCTAGTTTTGATTCTGTTATCTCGTGCATTACTTATTACTTCTAATTTGTGCCATCTGCAATTTGATAAGCATGCCTTCTGTCTTCTCTAAGCAGTTGTCAAAAAGTATTAGAATGTATATATTAGTAAAAAAGAATAATAAAATTACCAAATCCAGTAGATTATAGTTTACATGCTTTTACACTTCAGCAATGAAGGACTGTTTTTAGGAAAATGGACTTTATTGAGCTTAATACATTGATATGTTCATTTTTCCCATGAATATTTATTGAAAATTCCCAAGGCACATCACCATGTTATGCACTTCAGAGTCACAAAAGAAGGAAGCACAAAGACATGATCCTGACCTTGAAGAGCTCACAATCTCACTAGGAAAACAAGACATCCAGAATTGGAGCTGGGGTAAGTGCACATAAGAGGTATACATAACAAAGTGCTACAGGAAGGTGAGAGAAAGAGAGATCTCTATGGTGGGTGGGAGTGGAAGAAAGCTGCTTGAAGGTGATTGGACCTGGTTTAGGCCTTGAATAATTTTTGGATGTGAGTAACTGAAGGAGAGAATGAGAATTCTAAGGGAAAGGCATTTTCAAAGGACAGTAGGTAGATCAATTTACATATCTATAGGAGCTGTAACAAAACAACTCCAACACATATAATGGCACAAAGTTGATAGAAGCTTATCTCTTATTCACTTAAAGTCTAACACAGATGTTCCTGATTGGTTCTCAACTCTTTTTTCCAAGCAATATTCAGGGATCCAGCTTTCTTCTATTTTGTGGCTCCAACTCTTCTACATGTGGCATCCAAGTTTTCCATGCTCACTGTATTAGTCAGTTCTCCTGCTGTGAATAAAGACATACCCAAGCCTGGGTAATTTATAAAGGAAAGAGGTTTAATAGATTTAGAATTCCACATAGCTGGGGAGGCCTCACAATTATGGCAGAAGACGAAGGAAGAGCAAAGAGATGTCGTACATGGCGGCAGGCAAGACAGCTTGTGTGGGGGAACTCTCCTTTATTAAACCATCAGATCTCATGAGACTTATTCACTACCACGAGAACAGTACAGGAAAGATTCACTACGATGATTCAATTACCTCCCACCTGGTCCCTCCTACAATACATGGGAATTATGGGAGCTACAGTTCAAGATGAGAGTTAGGTGGGGACACAGCCACCCCATATCACTCACCTTTCTCAAACTGGAAGAACAAGAAAGAATATACAGCCACCACATGTGAAAGGCTTAATGGGTCAGGCCTAGAAGGAATGCATATCACCTCTGCTCCCATTCTTCTGTCTAAAATTCTGCCACCCTGCTACAATAACCTTGAGGGAGGACTGGAAAATACAGTCTGCTGTATTTTTCTTTATTAGAAAGAAAAGAAAACACAAGGCTGGGGAAACAGCTGACTGGTGTCTGTCCCCAGAGAACTGTGGGGAAAATGGAAAACAAAAGTGGGAAAGTGGGCTAAGCCTTCATCAAATGAGCTGTGGAGAGGCATATGTTGTGGAAATTAAGAGCATAGCTTCTAGAGCCAGACTGTGTAGTGAAAGCTTGGCTCTACTATTTCCTTGTTTTATGATCTTAGGCATGTTACTCTTTTCCTCAGTTTCATCGTCATCTATAAATGAGGAGTAATGAACACATTATCATAGAGTTATTATAAATGTTAATATTGCAAAATGCTTACAAAGTGCATAGAATAGTAACTAGAGCCTAATAGATGGTCAGTAAATATTATCCATTGAGAGGTTTTGAACAGAAGGCTTTGCACGTGATTTCCTACCGAAGGCCAAACCACACATGCACATTCACTGAATTATCAGTCATATAGCTGCTTGAAGGTATGCTTTCCAATAGAACTAGTGGCCTTCCTAGGTTGATAGACCAAATCTCACCCACAAGTGTAATCATAGATTCAATAAATATTTATTGGACCCTTGCCAGGTATTGTGCTAGGCACTGGGGATGTAATTATGAATGATAATGTATGGCTTATGGTCAAATTGTTCCTTTTGCACTTCTGGACATTTCAAGAGCTTTATAAGCAATTTCCTTTAAATTCCCTCTGTTTGACATACCTAAAGCTATTTCTGTTCTGGTTGGATGTTGATTAACACAGGGGCAAGTTTTCTTTTCCATTGATAATATTGCTGGTATCTTGCCTTATTTGAAGTCAATTTTAGATAACAAGTATCTGAAGATTAAAACAGGCATTCCTGTCTTACTCTTTTCTTACTCCATTTTAGCAGATACAAAATTTACTTTCATAGGAGACAGGTGCTTTGAGTTGGGGGTGTGTATTAGTCTGTTTTCACGCTGCTGATAGAGACATACCCAAGACTGGGTAATTTATAAAGAAAAAGAGATTTAATGGACTCACAGTTCCATGTGACTGGGGAGGCCTTACAATCATGGTGGAAGGCAAAAGGGACATCTTACATGGCCACAAGGCAAGAGAGAAAATGAGAATCAAGTGAAAGGGGTTTCCCCTTAGAAAACCCCCACACCTTGTAAGACTTATTCAGTACCACGAGAACAACATGAGGGAAACTGCCCCACATGATTCAATTATCTCCCACTGGGTCCCTCCCACAACATGTGAGAATTATGGGAGCTACAATTCAAGATGAGATTTGGGTGGGGACACAGCCAAACCATATCAAGGTGGGAATTCTCAAAGAGAAGGAGGGCTCAAGGGTGTCCTTGTCCATCCTAAGTGCTAGAAATATTGGACCAAGTAAGTACCATAAATCTACAATTTGACACTAAGTCCTGAGTGTTTTAACATAATTATTACATAAATATTTACTGCGAAAGAAGCCCATTGCTGCAGATTACCTTTTATATCCAAGGAGTGAGTGGTGTTTGGTTGAATGGGCAGGCAGTGAGTTACAGACCCCGAGAGGGTTCCACGGTAACCAGGACTCTGGTTCCTAAAATCAAGACACATAGCCTCCTAATCTCAGTTTCTCCTACTTTCATCTGGGGTTTCGTTCATTAAAGAAACATTTACTAAGCATCTACAGTATGTATGGTAGAGGAATACATAAAAGCAGTGGATAAGGCATGGGTTTTGAGTCAGACAAGCCTGAATTTGATTCCTGGCCCTCCTACATTCTGGCTGTATCACCTTAGTGTACCCAAGACCCGTGTTTCACCATTTTCTTTCTTGCTTGAAGCTGTAGAGGACTGATCTTCATGGACTTCATCACCTGACATCCTATTTTTGTTGGTTTGGGTGAATGGGATATACTTACAGGAGACTGGAGGACAAGAGGGGAGAGAGATTGGGGTATTTATTTCTCTGGCTCCCTTCCTGCTTTTTCATGGTTGTAGCAACAGCTCCATCCTTCTACAATCATAGCTTCTGCTGGTGGCCCCTCTTCCATGGTTCCAGCTCTCAGCTGGGTTCTGGTAATGCTGTTGCCTTCCATTATTCTATCTAGGGGTGGTATTGGCTTCTCGTGTTTGCTAGTCCCTGGGTGCCTCAGTGTTCCTCGTTGGTTCTCTTTACCTGCCCACACCTCTAAAAACATTCCTTTTATTAAACATGCTCTTCAGAATTGTTTAAGTATGCCATTTGTTTTTTTTACCAGGGCCCTCACTTATAACTCACTTGTTATGTACATATATGTGTATATGTGTGCACACACATTGTCTTGAATTGGTGTGTAAAGTGGGAGTTATAATACCTTTTTCTCAGAGTTTTGAGGCTGAAATGTGACTGCATATACAAGGAATCTGAGCATTGCTTCTAGGACACAGTAAGTACTCAATTGTGATAGCCACTAATATTAACAGTTATTGTGCCCTTGTGCCAGGCATTGTATTCATTATGGAGTATCCATCTGCCTCTATATAAAATGCCTATTTTCACCACTTAAAATACCCAAGTCCTTCAAATGAGATAACATAAAGTGCCCACAACAGTGATAGGGACACTGCAAGCTCTCAGTGCTTTCTGCACTTCAAAGTTCAGCCTTCTCTGGTCCCCACCTCTTCCTGTGCAAGAAACACATTCCTTTTCTGAATTTCTGTAGCTCTTTCTGTGTTCCTCTGTTGGGGCTCAGAAAACAATGCCCCAAAACGAAGGCCTCAGAAGCAGCCTCAGAGGTGTAGGTTTGTTCTCTGACCTTCTCCTGCCCTTCTGTCTCTCAGTCCCATGCCCCACTGAGGCTAGGCTCAGAAACTGGAATCCCTCTTCCCCGAGGTGGGTCATAGAAACCAAAATGCCTTTTTCCCCAAAGCCAGACATAAAACCTAAAAATATTACTCCAGTTTTCCTTCTGCCCTATTTCTGTGAAAAGTGGCCATAAAGAAATTATCTGACATACCTTGTTTGTAGATCATAAGACCCCCATTCCAGAGAAGGTCCTGTCCCACCCCCAGAAGGAAGGAATGCTGCTCAGACAGGCGAAGGAGAATCCAGGCAGACAGACCTGGCTGGGTTTCCTCGCTCAGTTTGTTGGCATTAGATCATACCCTTTTGGTCCACTCATATTTCTACATGGCTGTCCATACTTTGTTAAACCTAAGCATAAAATAGGTCAATTTCTCCTGTGTCTTTGGGTCTTCATTCTGAAGGCTCCCATATGTACACCCTAAATAAATTTATATGCCTTTTCTCTTATTAATCTGCCTTTTGAGAGTTGATTTTTCAATGAAACTTCAAAGGGCCCTTGGTCCCCACACCACTCTTATGCTGCTTATTACTTTCTCCTAGCACAGTGTAATAACCCATGGATGCCAGAGTCATCTACCTCATTACAATGACATTAGGGGCTAATGAGATAACCAAAATATCCTGAAAAGTTCTAAGTACTATATAAATATGTTGAATTTTAACAAGTTTGTGATGTATTATGATGATAAGCAGAGGTGAGTGTTGCTCCAAGCTTTTTTTTTTAGATTCAGTGGGTACATGTGCAAGTTTGTGACATGGATACGTTGCATAATGCTGAGGTTTGGGCTTCTACTGAACCCATCATCCAAATAGTGAAGACAGTACCCAATAGCAAGTTTTTCAGCCCTTCCCGCCTCCCCTCCTGCCTCTTTTTGGAGTTTGCAGTTTCTGTTGTTTTCATCTTTATGTCCATGGGTATTCATTGTTTAACTCCCACTTATAAGTGAGAACAGTATTGCAGTATTTGATTTTCTGTTTCTGCATTAATTCACTTAGGATAATGACCTCCAGCTGCATCCATGTTGTTGCAAAAGAAATGATTTCATTATTTTTATGGCTGTGTAGTATTCCATGGTGTATATGTACCACATTTTCTTTATCCAATACATCACTGATGGGCACCTAGGTTGATTCCATTACTTTGCTGTTGTGAGTGGTGCTGTGATAAATATATGAGTGGCAGTGTCTCTTTGGTAGAACAATTTCTTTTCCTTTGGGTAGAAGTGGATTGCTGGGTCAAATGGTAGTTCCCCAAACTTTTATATCAGCTATTTTTTCAGTTTTTCAGAGCTTCTTGCAACATTATTTTTCCAGAAGTATGTTTATGATCATTTGATATTCATATATATTTATGGGGGAAGAAATAGTTTGAGGGGAAAGACCTTTCAAATTCTGCTAAATCTAAATGTAGAAGAAAAGAAAAACATTTTTCTACAGTTAAAATTGTTGTATATGTATATGCATGTGTACACACACACACACACAAACAGGGCTCTGATAACCCCGTTCATTGCCTTGTGAAATGAAGTTGCTTCATTTTCTTATGAAGCACAGAGAAATGCCAGTTTCACAATGCCAGGGAATCGCTGTATTTGCTTTTGTGATATTAACGCACAATGGTTTTAACATAGCATTGGTATATACATGTCCAAAGAATCGTTTGCTTCAGTGATGCTTCCCTCTCATGGCTTCTTTTCTTCTGCCAGTCTGTCTCTCTCCCTCTGCTTCTACTCCATTGCTTTTCCTCATTCTTTCCTTTAAATGATGGTATTTCCCAGAGTTCTCTAGCCTCCATCTCTTTTCTTCCAACTTTACATGCTCCCTGCTTTGGATGAGCGAATCTAGGCCCATGACTTCAAATACACCCCAGTGCCAACATGGCTCAAACCTTCATTTCTGGTCTTTTCCTGCCCAGCTTCAGAACTGACTAAAAGACATCCCTATTTGGCTGCTCCACAGGCACTCCAAAGTCGACATCCCAAAGCACAGCTCATCATGTCCTGCCCAGGATTGCTCCTTCCAATCCCTATTTCATTCATACTGGTAGTTGCTTAAGCCAGTAATCTGTGTTATCCTTTGCCTCACATTCTCCTTTACCTCCACATTTAATCAATCACCATGTTTTGACCAATCAATCTTCTTAAAATGCTTCAAATCCACCCATGTCTCTTCATCCACTCTGCTACCACTTAGTCCAGAAAATAATTTTTGGTTTCCTGGATTACTACAATAGCCATCTTATCCAAAGCGGTCTTTCTAAACTGCAAATCTAACTGCCACTCTCTTGTCTAAATCCTCCAGTAGCTTCCCAGTATCCTCAGAATTAAGTCCACATGTTTTACCATAGCCCACCCAACACCCCACCCCCGTGATGTGGCCTCTGCCTACTTGCCATCCTCATTCTGATCTCATCCCTATTTTCTCTTACTTGGGCTTCTGTGCATGGTTTCCTATTTCCTGGAATGTGTGTGGCCCCATCTCTGCTTGGGTAATTCCTAATCCTCTTTAGACTCATTGAAGGCATCACTCCATTCAAGAAGACTTCCCTGGGTCCCCAGGTTGGATGAGATGCATCTGTATCCCTGTTTTGACTCCTATGACAAAGCACTGTTTAACTTGCTAATCCAAGGAGCTCTTGGCAGACAGGCACATCTTTTTATTACTGGATCCTCAATTCAGGTGTGTAGAGAATGACTGAATTAAAGCAATAGATGGCATTCCTCTCTCCCCATTTTCATCAGCCCACTTTCATATGAATGGGTTTCGGTTCCTATAAAATAAGAAGGTTATACTAGGCCCCTTCCAGCTTTAAGAATCTATGATTCTGTTGCTCCCAATGCTTATAAATTGCTATGGGAGAGTGGAGAGTTCATGGTCACAGCTGTGTGATCTTGTACAACTTGCTTGACCTTTCTGAGCCTCAGACCCCTCATTTGAAAAATGAGGATAGTAATATCAATCTTACATAGTTCTTATGAGGACTAAATTAAATTAACTTAGACAACATATGAAATATGTTCTTCCTCTCCCTTGTGCTGAGGGAGCCGTTTGTTCAAAGGAGCCCTTTGTTCAAATGCTGGCTCCACTACTTACTATCTGTACAATCCTGGTCAATTAACTTCACATACAGAGCTTCTGTTTTTTTCATTTGTAAAACAAAGATTACACCTATATTATGATGTAATGAAGATTAATGAGATGATCCATGTAAAGCTTTGCAGCATGTAGATATAGCAAGTGCTCAACAAATGTTAGCCACTTCTGTGATCATGGAGGAGGAGAAGTGGGAGGAGGAGGGAAGAAGAAGAAAATAGGCAAAGCATAGCAATAGTTGACTTTCAACAAAGGTTACTCCCTTTCCTCTTTCCTATTCCATTCTTGGTTGGGGAAAGCTTCATTTACCCATTCGAGGGTCAAATCCCATTACAATAAAATTGTTGCCCAACTTCCCCTGCTGAATGGGAACCTTCTTATATTAAATTTTGGTAAGAATTTCCTACATTTTAAATAATTCAAGTTACTTAATTCGATATGTTTGACAACACAATAGGTGTAACTCTTAGAAACATAGATCATGTAAACACTGTCAGATTATTTCCCCACACTTTCTTTTCCTTACCAGCACCATTATAAAATTGTAGAGGGGTTCCATATATCGGGACCTGCATCATGAAAAATGTGGGGTGGGGTGGGGGTAGAGGTTCCAAACTTCTAGTGGGTTTATGGAGAAAGCCTCACTGTCCCTAGTACCTGAACTCTTACCTCTGAGGTGGTTGGGTTTTTTGTTTGTTTGTTTTGGTTTTGGTTTTTTTGAGACATGGTCTCGCTCTGTAACCCAGGATGGAGTGCAGTGGCACAATCTCAGCTCACTGCAACCTCCACCAGGCTCAAGCAATTCTCCCACCTTAGCCTCCTGAGTAACTGGGACTAGAGTTGCACGCCACCACACCCAGGTAATTTTTGGTTTTGTTTTTGTGTTTTTATAGAGACAAGGTTTCGCCATATTGCCCAGGCTGGTCTCAAACTCCTGAACTCAAGCGATCTGTCTGCCTCAACCTCCCAAAGTGCTGGGATTACAGGCGTGAGCCACCATGTCCAGCCTCAAGGTAGTTGTTGCACGCTTCTTTATTTTGCCCTTCATCTACTTTCTCCTCTGAATTATCTTTCCTCAGCTCCTTCTTATCATGCATTTACGTTTCTTTCTCTTTGTTTCAGTTATTGTTGATGCACAAAAAACCACCCTGAAACCTCGTGGCTTAGAACAGTCATATTGTTTGGCCCATGATTTGTGAATTAGGAATTGGGGGAAGGCTTGTGTCTCTGATCCACATGGAGTCCACTGGGGCAGCTGAAGCTGGGAACCACTTTCCAGCTGACTTTCTCACTTACATCTCTGGTGCCTCAGTGTTGCTCAGCCTGACCTCCAGCTCACCCCCTCCACACAGGTCCCTTCTTCCAGAGCTTTTTTCTGTGGCTCATGATTCTCACAGAATGGTGGTCTCAGAATAGTCTCATTTCTTGGTGGTTGGCTTCCTTCACGTGAGAAGTGGATGCTGCGATGTTCTTTAGGGGCTATGCACATAGCTAACATGGCATGATTTCTGCTGTCCTGTACTGGTCAAAGCAGTCACAGGTCTGCCCATCAAAGGGAGGGGAACAGACACTTTCTCTTGATGGAAGGAGTGTCTATCATTAACCAGTCACACTCTTAGTATCAAGTTCTGTTATTCTTTCAATGTAGTGTTTCAATAATATTTTCAGAAAAAATTCTTTCAGTTTTTGAAATTTTGCTAATTTTTTTTCTGAATTAAAAACAGAGTCCATAATACAGATTTATTTACACAACTAGCACTAGTCACTGACTAGTAGTAGGTGTGAATACTGTTTAGCAGAGAGACTGCTATGAATCCAACCATCACTAAATACTCACAAACTAAGTGCTATAAAGGAAAAGGACTGGGTGCCACGAGCATGCATAACATAAATCCCATATGTCTGGGGGAGTAAAGGAAGGCTTTCCTGGAGAGGTGACTTCTGAGCTGAGAATTGAAAGATGAGTAGGTATTAATTAGGAGTGGAGAGAAATTGCCAAACTGAGCTGAGCATATGAGCAAAGGCGCAAGATGGGAGGGAATTTAGTATGTTGGAGGAAGGAAGAGAAAAATCTATGTGCTACAGCTGGAATGTCAGTGATATTGTTAACCTTGTTTTAAAGCTGAGGGTCAGCTCCTGGCTGAGAGTCCTGACACAGGTAAGGGCTCCACAAATATGTGCCTCCCCAATGATGGGGGACCTGTCAATGATATGCATCTGCCCTCAGGTCTTTTCTATAGCCTTTACAACTAGAAGAGTGTCCCCTATAACCTCATGACATCTCACATGAGAAACATCCAGATTCAGAGAAGTCAGCATCGAAAACCAGCCGAAGAAAATATTATCTACGAAAATATAACACATCCTGGTGGTTATCATAGAGTGGAGTTAAAATGTAAATCAAGATTAACTCACGCCAAGATTATGCTACTCTTTAGAGATGATATATGACTCACACTACTATCTCTGCTACACTATATATAGTATTGTATACTATATATAGCAGAGATAGTATATGTATACATATATGTATATACTATCTCTACTATATATATATAGAAATATATATAGTATATTATGATGTGAAATTTTGATGTGAAACCTAGAAGAAAATGGTAATTTGTGTTCATACAGGTCACATATGTAGCTACTTACTAAATTTTTCAGGGAATTTATTTAAACATCTCAACCATCAAATTAGTGTATGCATGAATAAAAAATGCTGTACAGATTGACTATCATTTACTGTATATGATATTTTATGCTTTTATTCCCTAGCATATGGGCTTCTATTCTCTGTTCAGTTTTTGTTATTTTAATATATTAACCATAATTGAAAAAAATTAATGATCTATGCTATCTGTCAACTCAAAAATCTCCTAATCTCAGTTTCTCCAACTTTCTTTCTAAAAAAGAATTTTAGAAAAGCCTTTAAGAAAGAATTTTTCAAAAATATAGGGAAAAAAGAGAAAGGAAATTGCCTGGGAAAGCAAATTTTTCTTCTCTGAGAATGCTGACAGGTAAACCATTTTGGAGAGAAATAGGCAAGAATATTATATAGAAAAATCAGATTCACTTTTATAGAAAACGTGAGTTTCCACTAAAGACCATATCATAGGATATATCTTTAAAAAGAAAAGAGAAGTTTCCACTCTAACTTGGTTTTTGCCAAGAACGCTTTCTGACATCTTAATTAATTTTAGGAATTATCTGTATTATTCTGCTCTCAGGCTGCTAATGAAGATATACCTGAGACGGGGTAGTTTACACAGGAAAGCAGTTTAATAGACTCACAGTTCCACATGGCTGAGGAGGCCTCACAATCATGGCAGAAGGCGAAGGAGGATCAAAGTCATATCTTACATGATGGCAGGCAAGAGAGCTTGTGCAGGGGGGAGTTCCCATTTATGAAACCATCAGATCTCATGAGACTTATTCACTAACAGAATGGGAAAAACCCACCCCCATGATTCAATAACTTCCCATTGGGCCCTTCTCACAACATATGGGGATTATGGAAACTACAATTCAAGATGACGTTTGGGTGGGGACACAACCAAACCACATCATCATTCTTTCAGTTGTATCCTTCCTATTGTAACTTAATGTTTCTTGAATTTTATAATATTGTCTGTCTTATTGCACTAGTGTTCAGATCCTCATCAGAAGTGGTCATTGATGGGTAAGTTGGAGATCAGGGAATAGGTTTGGCATTGTCAGAGAAGACTAATGAATATCAACTGATAAAGAATGGGTTGTTAATATTATGGGGGATAGTCTATAGCATGTTACATTACTGTATAATGCTATATTCTATATAATTGTATATTACTTTACAATAGTCTAGAAATATGGTGAAACTAATACATACTTTAAAAGAAATTATATTTTTATTGCCTTTTGAAAGTTAAAATTTAATTTTTATTTTACTTTATTTTGTATTTTGCTTTTAAAAGATTAATGATTTGCTATAGCCCAAGAGGTAGTAGGTGAAAGCTTAAAGTACTTAATAATCTGAGATTATTTTTCCTCCCTCCTGTTTTTCTTTTATAAAGACACCAGATGGAAATTAAATACTTAATTAAATTAAATTAGGCACTAATATTACCACAATCAGGGTTTGCACTACTAATTGCTTATTGAGTATTACAACAGTGTTCACACAGTCTGAAAGTAGAGTGGTTTTGGCCACATATCAAAACGGGCAGTGTTATAACAGCTCCAGATGTTACAGTAACAGGCACTCTCGAGGTGGGGCCCATGTGAGCATCATGAGAACCCCAGACAATTAGATATTGCTGGTTCAGTTTGCTGGGCCTTGTCTTGATCCCTTTAGGGTGAAAATGGTGCTTCCAGCTTGCATCTGTTTGGCCCTGCTTGGGAGAGAGTCATGCTGGGCCAGGCTAATCACATGTTCTGGAAGAGGTCACAAAATTCTGATTTGGGAATTTTTATAAACGACTATGCCCATCTTACACATACTGAAATCTAAGAAGATAATATTTCCTTGTCACATTGTTCTGAAGCAGACATTCAATTAAATTCAAAGAGCACATGTCTGCTCTCATAGGAAAAACTGTGAACAATTAAAAGAGAAACAGAACAAGTGACAAAACAGCTCATTCTTCAGAAGAGTGGGAGAACTAACCCACTGTGGATGGTTCAACACTTCTGTCAGTAGGTAAAACTGTGACAGAGTCAACATTCACCTTAGAAATTCTTCTATGTACCCCTGCTCCACCCGACACACTGTTAGTAGTTCCCTATCCCTGGGTCACCTCTCAGCACAGGCTTAAACTGCTCCCTTTCACACCAAAATGTATGTGCTCTGGAGTTCGTTTTGTCAAGATTCCTCTTAAGCTTCTAATGAAACCTAACGAAACCTATTTGGGATAGGATCTCAGATGAAAATAACTTTTCAATTCAATACTTTGATATTAAATGACTAAGTGTGCTAGATACTGTGGCTAATGATCTGATTAAGAAACGGTTTCTCTATTCATCTTTTTAAAAATCAGGAACAGGCAGGTGCTGTGGCTCACACCTGTAATCCCAGCACTTTGGGAGGTTGAAGCTGGCAGATTACCTAAGGACAGGAGTTCGAGACCAGCCTGACCAACATGGTGAAACCCCATCTCTACTAAAAATACAAAAAGGAGCTGGGCGTGGTGGCGAGCACTTGTAATCCCAGCTACTCAGGGGACTAAGGCACAAGAATCACTTGAATCGGGGAGATGGAGGTTGCAGTGACCCAAGATAGTGCCACAGCACCCCAACCTGGGCGACAGAGCAAGACTCTGTCTCAAAAATAAATAAATTAATTAATTAATTAAATTAAAATTAAAAATCAGAAACAATTGGAAAGCCCTATAATAAAAGAGTAGTTAAATAAATCATGGTACATCCATACCTGTGGGATATTCTGTAGCCATTAAAAATAATGCTTTTGAAAACAATGTTTTAGTATGATCACAGTTTTACTTTAAGAACATATATAGGTGAAAAGGCTTAATAAAATATAACAGTAACTTTTGTTATCTTTAAGAAGTGGGATTATATATGATTTTTGTTTTTTTTTTAAATTTTATGTATTTTCCAATTTTTCTTTAAGAAGCATATACTTTATAAAATAATAAAAATCATTTCTTGTTTTTTTTTTTTTTTTTTGAGATGGAGTCTCGCTCTGTCACCCGGGATGGAGTGCAGTGGCGCGATATCAGCTCACTGCAGCCTCCGTCTCCCAGGTTGAAGTGATTCTCCTGCCTCAGCCTCCTGAACAGCTGGGATGACAAGTGTGCACCACCACACCCAGCTACTTTTTGTATTTTTAGTACAGACAGGGTTTCACCATGTTAGCCAGGCTGGTCTTAAACTCCTGGCCTCAGGTGATCCACCTGCCTCGGCCTCCCACAGTGTTGGGACTACAGATGTGAGCCACCTACCTAGCCTAAAGACAATTTCTCTCTGAAAGGGTTATGTCTAGTCCAAATTAAAAGATTGAAAACAAATGATTAGTACATTATGATAAGTGTTATAGTTATATACAAGATGTTATGAGAACAACTACCCATATGGATGATATCACTTAATATGATACCACCCCCAATGATTTCTCAAAAATCTTTTTTACACATTATAAACCAGCTAGTTTATTATTTTGTAGTAAGATATAGAACTTTTACCATGCAGACTGAAATACCTATGTCAACATGAACAGTACTTTTCTTCCTAGAGGCAGTTACGTGGAAAGCCAAGTTATTATCAGGTTATTTAATGAGTGTGAAATCCTAACAAGAGGAGACCAACTTTAAGACCAATAACTCATCCATGAAGGCTGGGGGCACACTTTCCCACCACGGGAACACTTTAGCCTCCAGAAAGCTTATTGACTCTTCCCTCCTCATCTTGGTCTGGCTGAGCACTGCCACTGGCCAGTCACTTCCTGCAGCCATACAGTCTGGCCAGCTTGGCCTAAGAGCTTTAGATGTTGGCCTAAATCCAACATCACTGGTTTGTGTTGTTACCGCCACTGTTACTAACAGTTAAGTTCTGAAGGGGGCATGTCAGTTGCTCCCATGTACCAACTAGGAGGCACAATAATCCTGTTAGTTTGTTCTCCCAAACTCACTCCACTCAAGTTTATCAGGTAATGTGCTCTGTAAGGTTGTTTCCAATCCCATTAGCACATACATAGATTACCTATAAATTGACCTAATGTAACCTGCTTTCTACTGAGGATTGAGGTTTTAAAGTTTTGTTTTCCCACTTTCTTGATCAGTGATTACCAATTATGTAGGAGTTAATGAAACCAATTCTGTATCACCACTGCAACCAAGATAGAGATACCAAGTCGTATGTATTTTTCAAATCAATAGTATTTTGTTCTCTATAATGTAAAAAACAGGAAGATGCAGTCCTCAACTTAGTACTCAACACTAGGAAGGGTCAAGTTGTCAAAAAATATCTTTCAACAGTAGAAAAAGTTGCTTTCCAATTAAAAAACAAAGCAGGTATTGCAATCATATAATAATGATAAAATTACAGAAAAAAAATATATTCAGACTGACCCACAGCATTCACACCACACCAGAATTTTGCCTGTAATAAAACAGTATATTTTATCTCAAAAAGTAGGTTAGGTCCATGCTGGCTAAAAACTTCAATCTCAGACCCAGTAAATGAGGATGAAATACATAGTGCATGCTTAACAGACATTGCATATACATCAACCATTCTTTAATGCCCCTCACTAGGGTTTTGAGGGATGGAGGGATGAAATGTGGATGGACATGTGTACTCACAAAGGCAGAGTTTCCTTCCAATTATAAAAATTCATACATGTGACCCTTTACTATGTCTTGGGCAATAGCTAAGATTTTATCTATGGGAATCCACCTTTGAAAATCACAACAAAAATCGACAGGAAATGATTTAATATAAAATATATAAACTTCTTAGGATGAGGACTTTCACAGAAAAGGAAGAAGAGGACAATAATAAAAATGAATTTTTGGCCCAGCATGGTGGCTCACGCCTGTAATCCCAACACTTTGGGAGGTCAAGGCGGGCGGATCACCTGAGGTCAGGAGTTCGAGGCCAGCCTGGCCAAAATGGTGAAACTCCATCTCTACTAAAAATACAAAAACTAGCTGGGCATGGTGGCGCATGCCTATAGTCTCAGCTACTCAGAAGACTGAGGCAGGAGAATCACTTGAACCTGAGAGGCAGAGATTACAGTGAGCAGAGATTATGCCATTGCACTTCAGCCTGGGCAACAGAGTGAGACTGTCAAAAAAAAAAAAAAAAAAAAAAAAGAATTAAAAGATAATATTCCCCTTATTTTGTCCCCTTATTTTGACCAACACTCAAAAACAAATCTGTACAAAACTAGGAACCCAGAAAAGGACCAGAGAGGATGTTACATTGTAAAGTCTAAACTTCTGCCCTCATCAAGACCCTCGTCTACGGAGCTGAGGGTTCCCAGGTCCACGGGAGAAAGTGAGTGGTCTCTGATCATCACCCCTGTGTCACCAAAGATGGCCCCAGGCCACTCGCTGTCAAACTTGACAGAATTGACCTGGACAGGGATTGAATCTCCCTAGTAGCTGCCCCGCTTCTTGGTTTTCTCATGCTGGAAGGATTTGCCTTTCATGAACTTAAAAACCTGATTGGCTCGCTCTCCTCAGTCAAAAATCTTTAGTATTTTAAGGAAAGGTACAGTTAACAATTCCTTATCCAAAATATTTGATGCCAGATGTGACACTTTTTGGATTTTAGGAAGGTAATATGGTGAGTGTAGCTGTTTGTGTAACACCCCCAGTGGGTCCTGGGCAGCAACCCATAATCAAGCATATTAATATTTCCATTAAGTGAGATGAATGGGGACTATAAAGCTTCATATCAATTTTGGCCACCAAATTTTGTTACTAAAACTTTTGCTTTTCAGAGCCCTTTGGATTTCTGAACTGCAGACCATGGATCGCAGACCCGTATGAGAAATGTGGGGACTCAGTGCTACAGCTTGTGGAAGATGCATCTTCTGTTATCTAGTCTCAACTCATTAAGCCCAACACTCACTCTGATTGTAGAAGTCATAAAGCTAATTTCAATTCAGAATAAAGCATATGATCATATTTGATTGTAGATACACACTCCAGGAGTAAAAATTCTCTAATGCTATGTCTTAAAGACACAGTGCCTAAGGGGCTGGGGTTGTTTTGAAGGAGGAGGAAATGTTATAAACCCAATTTGCAAACATTTAAAGAATATCAAGAAATATGTGGGTCATCTAGGTAGAAGTAATATTAATAGAGCTGGCAAAAATGCACTTCTCAGTACATTTTAAAGGTTGCCTCTAGGCCAAACATTTCTTAATCTCTCTTGGAAGAATACCGGCGACAAGTGACCAAAAGGCTGTGGTTTCAGAACTTAACTGTAAAACTGCTGAGTTTATTGATACATAGCTGGTTCAGGAGAAATTTTATCTATCTACCTATTTACTTATGTTTAATGTATAATATATTTATATGTATTATATATATATATATTCAACTTTGTGGTATAATGAATTATGTGTAATGTCTGAGCTAATATTGCATACCACTGAGGGCAAGTAGCAATTTCCATAAAGTGACAGATAAGTGGTTTTAGCAGGAAAAATGCTGCCAAGGATGATTCATTTGAAATCAAACTTCACAGTTTTCTTGCTGATGAGGCTGACAGAAAGAAGGACTAGAACAAAGGTTAAATTCTTTACTTCTAGGAAACTGTGCTCTGTGTTTAAGGCTTGCTCCTCTGAGCTCTGCTAGTCCATCAAGACTAGAATGTCGATAAAAGATCTACAGTCAGACTAACCATGTAGACCTTTTGATAGAAAAAGGAATTTCTCCACAGTTCTACAAACAGTGCATTTGATAATGCATGTCAATTTACTGATGCAAACTGACCATCAATATGTAAATTCCACATTAATCCCTAAAAATAATGGTTTAACAATCATTATCACCATCTCTCATGGTAACCCTATCACCAGAACCACCAAAATGTATAAGTTGGCTGATTTGACCTCCTTTCCAGCCTCTTTCTGGAAACATCAAGGCTGAAACATAGCTCGAGAGCAAAAGCAGGTGAGCAATTTAAGGGACACATGTACTCTGAGTCATTGGAAGTTGGCTATTTGGAACATTTCATCAACTGCTTTCACATAATACTAAACCCATCTTAGTAACTGATACAGGTTACTGTGTGCTATGAATAGCATACCAGAGCTTCAGTAACTTAATTTTTTGATGTTAAATTCACATTACATCAGCATGCTACAGATTCCTGTCTTCATCACACTAAAATCATTATTACCTGTTTAATATCATATAATGCTGTGTGGGCACCACAGAAAGTAAGGATACTCAGGTCTTGCCTTTTGGGACCTAACAATTTTCTACAGATACCAACAATGACAACACAGAGAGACATTTAAGCCATATGAGAAACAATTGCATAGACTAGGTAAAGAATCGTATTAAGAACAAATAAAAGAGTTAACTTAGATAGTTTTTTTTCTTTTTTTTTTTAATGAGTAAAGAGGCAATTATGGAAGCAAACCACAGGAGAACCACTGGCTTTTAAATGAGCTTAATTAATTATTTAATTAAGACAGTGTTTCCTGGAGGAGGACAAATTCAGAAATTTTGCCGATTTGGTAACTGCAGAATAACTAAAATCCTAGAGTGGGAAAAATATTCCAGGACTCCTATCATTTTTATCCCCAAACTTTACAAAAAATGGCATCAGAACTAAAGTCCTGCAAATTTTGTTGGATTTACGTTTTGCCTTCAGCCACATGTCAGTAAGATCAAATGTGCTATTTATATTGAGATTAGTGCCAGGATTTTGCTCAAATGTATACTGAACTCAGGCTTGTGACTATGCTCATTACTATAGAAAATGAGCACTAACACATTAAATTTATCAGTGGAGGCATTTAAACAGCATCCATAGGACAATTAAAGTCAGTGGACTCTGAAAACAATTATGAAGCCATGTTTATGCAAGCATGTCTAAATAGGTGGGGTTCAAGCATTCATTCTGTCTGTTTTGTTCAGAGTGAACTGAATTAACAAAAGATGGCTTATCTCTGAAGTCTGCCTCACTAGTGGCCTATTGACACAACTGAAGCCCACCAAGATCAACCCCTTTAGCTTGGGAAGTGAACTCTTTTGGCTAGAAACTGTTAGATTTTTCTGGAAATTTCACATTTTAAAAGAACATCTTTGAGAAAGACACATGAGAAAGACATCTAACTACAAAGTGGTTGAGTTTGCCCTGCTGTCACTGTTGCTCTCTGACAAGCAAATGTGGATCTGAGGTTTGAGCTGAAGACTCACTTCCGTGGGATGATTTTCATTGATATGGAACTTTGCCACCACAATGCCTAAGAAATGTGGTTTTCAGGAGATAAGGATGAAAATCCACTGGATTGCAAGCTGTCATCTATGCTTTAGAATATGAGAAGTAAAACGCTTTTAAACAGAGGAGATTGTCAAAGAACTACCTCAGTATGGCAGTGCTCACCAGAGTTTTCAAACCACACACACACAAATCTGCAAAATTGAAAGCCTTCCAAAAAATCAGAAGGCTCGGGGAGAATTGTCCTGACAGCATTCAGCTCTTACAAGTCAATCTGAGGCTGAATTACACTCTTAAAATGCAGAGTTAGAATCCTCCTGCAAGGCACTTTTCCTAAGCCTTGGTTAGGATTTTATTATAGGGTACTACAATGTTCTGTCTTTAAAACTTCAGCTAGACTACATATTTCTTCATTCATTCAACCATCAAATGCTTACTGGATGCCAGCACTGGAGATGCAAATTGAATATGCCATGGTCCCTGAACTTCTCGAGTCTGATAGAAAGGACAAGCACATAGAGAATCTCAATGGTATGCAATAAATACAGGGTGATATTAGAAAAAGAACACTCACTTTAATTTGGAAAAGCATCATCAAAAGGAAGAAATAGAAGAGTAGTCCAGGCAATGAAAATGGCATTTAAAAAGGTATGGAGGTCTGAGAAAGAAAAGCACTTTGGGGTCATGGCAAAACAGCTCAAAATGAGCAAATGTGGGTAGAGAGATAGGCCGAAGCCTGATGACCAGTCTTTGAATATCATATTTTGAATTTTGGATTTTACCCTGAAACTAATAGAGAATAATTCTTTGATAGATATTAAACAGAAATAAAATGATCAGAACTACATAAGGACAATGCTCTGGGGCAATATGATATAGTGTCTGTAAAACAATTGGATGTTTAATTGGCCAAAGTAGGTTGTGAGAAAAGTTACATTTGTGTTCTTGGATGAGACATTAACCTCTTTCAAATGGATGACTGGGTCCTTTTCTCAGTAGTTGCTCTCCTTATACTTAGGACCTCCAACCAAGGGAAGTTGAAGGAGAAGGTGTTACTTTCAGGCACCATCTGAGCATTACTGAGAGTATTGAGAACTTGTGGTTGTCACCTTTCAATTGAATACATGTCATGTGGGCAGTTCCAGCTCTGCTGGCAGTATCCAGATCCAAGAAAAGGGCAGTAGACAATAAGAACTGTTTACACTGTCATGGGGGTTATTAAAGAGCTGACTGGGAAAGCTATTTAATACATCTGCTCCTATTCCTTCATCTTGTTCAAATTGTGCCTGCATCAAATGTAAACTTCTGCTTTAGTTATTCTGCTAGTCAGCCATCCTCTTTCAACATAATCAGTATTTTTCTTCTTTGAATATAATCTTATTTTTCCAAATTAAATGTTTTTGTTATTAAATGTTTTTGTTTTATTTCTTTAAAAAAGTAAATTTTATTTAATTTCTTGAACTGGTAGCACATTCACATAGTTCAAGCATCAAATAGTATAAAAGATATATAGCAATGTCTCCTTTCCTCCCCTATTCTCTATCTGCCTATCCCCACAAAACAGGTAACCAACATTATCAGTTTCTCATTTACACTTCCCAAGATTTAAAAAATATATATGCAAGCCAGTACAAGTATATTTCCCCTTTTTTTTTACTCCCATTGCAGTATACTTTGGCACCCTTTTCTCCCCTACTTAAAAATAAATCTTGGAGGCTAGGTGTGGTGGCTTACACCTATGATCCCAGCACTTTGGGAAGCTGAGGCAGGCAGATCACTGGAGGTCAGGAGTTCGAGACAAGCCTGTCCAACATGGTGAAACTCCGTCTCTACTAAAAATACAAAAAATTAGCCAGGTGTGGTGGTGCACACCTGTAACCCCAACTACTCAGGAGGCTGAGGAAGGCAAATCACTTGAACCAGGAGGTGGAGATTGCAGTGAGGTGAGATCAAACCCCTGGACTCCAGCCTGGATGACAGAGCAAGACTGTCTCAAAATAATAATAATAATAATAATAATAATAATGATTATAATAATAAATCTTGGAGATTATATTAGTCAGCTCAGACTGCCATAACAGAAGACTATAGATTGGGTGGTTTAAGCAATGGAAATTAATTTTCTTACAGTGTGGAGGCTGAAAGTCCAAGATCAGGGTGCCAGCATGGTCAGATTCTGGTGAGGGCTCTCTTCCCAGTTTTCAGATGGCTGCCTTCTCACCATGTCCTCACATGGCGGAGAGAGAACCAGCAAGCTCTCTGGCATCTATTCTTATAAAGGCACTAATCACATCATGAGAGTCCCACCCTTATAACCTCATCTAACCCTGATTACATCCCAAAGGCCTCATCTCCAAATATCATCATCAAATTGAGGGTTAGGACTTAAACACATGAATTCTGAGGGAGACATGAACATTCATTTCCTAATAGAGATCTTTCCATATAGACACATAAAGAGCTTCTCTATTCTTTTTACAGTTGCACAGTATGCTACTGTGGCATCAAATACCCTTAATGTCAAAACTGGGAAAACTGAAGCTTTCCTTAATCATTTTTTTGCTAATGGGATCTGCAGAAACAAGGTTAGAGAGCTAGAATCCTAGAGCCTGAAAGGTGATGTTTCTGATGAGGTTAGACATAAACCAGAATTATATTCTGATGATTGGTGAAAAAGTATTAAAACTCAGGCAACATGTTCAGTGTGTATTCATTAGCATGTCTTTGGATCCTCAAAATTTCAGCATTCTGAATCAAGTACAGTTGAATCTGCTAATATGAAGATGCTGACTGTATTTGAAAATGCAAATTAATAAAGACATATAGCTATGAAATGTATTTTTGTTATGCCACTACTTATAAACAATAGTCAACTTGCACCCAGCTGTTACTTACCAGGCATGTTATACAGGCCATTCTAGCTATTCTAAACATGTTTAGTGCAAGTTCTGAGAAAATATTAGCATAGAAGATTTAGTGGTCTTTGTGAATAAAGTTAAAATGGTTATTCAGCCCAGAAAAGGGCTAAGGAACAAAGAAGGGAAAAAGAGTATGACCACAAAATATGTTTGGACAACCCCACTGAAAGCAAACATAATAGGCTATGTGCTATCCCAGCAGCCTGAACTATCACTACCTGAAGGAAGAAAAGGCAGAGACAGAGTACATATCTGTAAAATATGGCTGATATTAGATTCAGGGATAAAGAGGAGGAAAAAATGAATCACGGAACTAGGGTTTCAAGCCTAGGTGACTCAGTAAAAGAGTAACACTATTGGCTGAGATAAGGTGGAAGATATTTGGAGTGGGGTAAGAGTTTATTTTAAAATACATTTTCTTTGGGGTCTTGTGGGACATCTAAGTTAAAATTCTCAGCAGGCAATTAACAGAGGTTGAAGAAAAGAATTTGTTGGTGGTTTCAAGGAGTATTTATGAAAATCAGAGAGAGAGGGAGAGAAGCAAGGACAGAATGATAGATACCACTCACATTTAGAGGTAGATGGGAAAAGATGGACATTGAAGGAAAGAGGAATGGTTAAAGGGAGAGGAGGCAAACCAAGGTTATGAGGTTACAGAAACCAAGGAAGGAGGATGTAGTTAACTGCATCAAATACTGGAAAATAAAGTTATGAACCCCCAACATAGTATTTTAGGAGACAGAGTCAGATTTTAAGACATTAGGTAATGAGTTGAACAGTGATATAGTAAAATTAAAAAATACTTTATAGTGACGGTTTTTTGAAATGATCATGGAGGGAAGAAGAAAGACAGGATTATGATATTATTCCATATTTATATTCCACTTCAGAGTAACAGAGCACTTTCCCATACATGATCTCATTTGATACTGTTTCAAGAGGTAGGCTTGTGGTGCATAAGTGGAGAAAGAAACAATGAAGAGGAATAGTTGAAAATGCAAATAGAAGATGAAGTAATGAATGAAGTTAGTTTTCTAAGGAGGTGGAAGAGGGAAGAATTTAGTGCTGGAAAAGACTAGGAAAACCTCTAATTTTGAGACAGAAAAGAAGACAAAGTGAGTACATGAAAAGATAGGAACATTTTGAGGTAAAAATAGTTTAGAAAGATTCATGACTAAAAGACCTGAAAGTAATCAAGGTAACCTTGAATTGAGGGCTGAACTGACAGGAGAAATGTGAAATGAGTGGGAAAATAATGATGTTGGCATAAAAAGTCAAAACACTGACTCCTCACCCAGTCACAAGATCTCCATATCTCTAATACAGTATAATAGTTCTCCCACTAATGTAATGATGAGTAGTCATTGAATTACTAGAGACAAGGGCAAACAGTTCAATGTCTTAAATAAACCCAGCAAAGCCATTAAGAAAAGTTCATTCACTATATAATCCAATGTGTAAGTCTGCTTTGAGTACCACTCCCCCAAGCCCATGCTACAGGAAGGAAAAGCATTAAGCAATCTGACAGAATATGCTTTCCAACAGGACAAGACAGCCTGCAATTTTTCAACCAACAGGGATGTTAGTCTGTGGTCCAGCCTCTAGTCACTCTCTTTAGAAAGTTCTGCTTTCTCTAAGATAATGCCCAAATGTTTATAACTTCCTTCTTTAAATAGTATGCATATTAAGAAATAAATTTAAGTCTGTAATCTATTGAGATAACACAAGTGGGGGACAGAAGTATGACAGGCCTCCCTTCCTGGCTGAGCAGTCCATGTGACATGTCCACTCAGGGCTCATGGCATCTCAGCCAGACATTCTGAGATTCTGGCCTCTTGGCTCTTTGAGCCAACTCTACCATTAAAATATTAATTTCTCTATTATAACTCATTAAAGGTAAAGGTTATGATTTTTGCTCACCCAATGCACTTCCCTCTATTCTAATGACAACAGTAACGTACTCTCCTTTTTTTGAGACGGTCTTGCTCTGTTACCCAGGCTGGAGTGCAGTGGTGCGATCTCCACTCATTGCAACTTCTGCCTCCCAGGCACAAGTGATCCTCCCACCTCAGCCTCCCAAGTAGCTGGGACTACAGGTGTGTGCCATCACGCCCAGCTAGTTTTTTTGTATTTCTGTAGAGATGAGATTTCCCTATGTTGGCCACGCTGGTCTCAAGTTCCTAACATGTCATGTACTCCTAATTGGACCAATTATATTACCCCATCTTCCTGGCTTGGTGATTGGCTTAGGGAAGAGTATGTGACCTAAATTGGTATGCAAGTGATTCTTAGGATTGTTTTCAAACTGCAGACAAAGAAAAAGAAATTCTCTTTCTTTGCTGGTAGAACTGCTTAGTTAGGATGAGATGAGAGATCATAGTTGCTAGGATTCATGTTCCCCATGGCATGGAGAAAGCTCATCTGCAAAGAGAACTGGAAACATACATCAGAAATAGAGAGTATAAGCCCTAAAAGTGTACTTGCCACTGAGTCCAGACATCCGTAGGACCAGCTGTCCACATTCTGTGTTTGGGTGACATCAGTCAGCAAATTCTCTTTTTTGCATGATCAAGTTGGAATTCTGTCATTTGCAAAGTAGCCCAACTTGTACACAGAATGTCTTCTACTTACAAGGTGCCCAATAAACATATATTGGTTATCTGGTTGGTTTGATGTCAGTGTTTTTTCTGCATCTTTTTCTTCTGTACTTTGTAGTGTATACCCTCATTTTCAATAAGCCTTGTTCAAAACAAAGTCTGCAGTTTGCCTGTAATAACTAGGTGCCCTACCCCCCTATACTGGCATGAGGAATATGTCTATGCTTCAGTTTCCTAATTTATAAAATATGGCAAATAATAATAGCAGCTACTTATTTAGCTTCTACTAAATTTCAGGTGCTGGTCTAACACTTAACATACATTATCCTAATTCTTATGGCAACTTTATGAGACATGCATAATGATCCTCATTTTATGGATAAGGAAGCTGAGATGCAAATGAGGTTAAATGAAGTGACCAAAGTAATACAGCTTGATTGGCAGAATTGAGATTCATACCCAGGCTTGTCTGAGTCTGTGTTCTTTTGAATGTCCTATGATGTCCTACTTATTCAAAAAGCTTTTGTGTGTGTAATAAGATAATGAAGGTAAAATTGCTCTAAAAATAGAAAATGTTCAGAAATCATTCTCTAATTGACAATCAAAAAATGCAAAAATGGACTCAAATATTAACAAGGAAGCTTAGGTTTAGGGGAACATTGTGACTACCCAAATTATTGGAATTAGAAACAGTAATAGAAAAAAAAATAAATGCGGAATCTCACATATATGTGAAATTTTATTAAGAGGGAAAGTGCAGCCAGGATTCTGTTCCATTTCTGAAATCTTGGTAAAACTTGAAAGGACATAGGTAAGCATCGCTAAGCTAGGGAGAACTAGATCTCACTTCTCATTTTCCTCATTGGACCATTGATACCAGCACGTGGAACTTCCTTTGTGGTCCTTTTGATGGACAGTACTTATAAAATAATGAACATTCTGACTTACAGATCTGAATGGCAGTATCAGTAATGTTTAAAATGAACAAACATATATACTTACACTGTCTATGTAGCATTAAGATATGTATATATAAACCTAATTTTTGTATAAGTTTAACTGAAAGAAACATAAGGCCAAGTCTATGTGTTAAATGGCATTTTGTAGTAAAACCCTTGTGTTTTTCAGCTTGTAATTACTCTTTCAAACAGTTTCAAGGGAACCAACCACATTATGAACTGCCTGTTTTATGTCCATTTTCTTCATTAGACTATGAGTGCTTTGGGTACAGAAACTGTGCCCTACATATCTTCTTACACCTAGAATCTAGCATAGATAAAACTTGGCATATGTCATGAAGGGTTGCATTATCATTTTACGGGTCCTGGAAACTTTTGCCTTCATGGGCCCCTTCCTTCATTAAAAAAAATTTAAAATTATATTTTATGATCATGCTGGTATGAAAATGAATATATTAATATTATATATACTTTCTTTGACCTAAAATTTTATCTTTTTCTTCTGATTTTAAAAGAAAAAATTTTTTTTTCTTCTGATTTAAAAGACTGTTTTTATAGGCCTCTAAAAGTATTGTGGGCCCCAGGTGCTATGCCTACCTTGCTTAGGGATAAGTTAGTCAAGTCCTGTGTGTTAAATATATTTTTGATGACTGAATGAAATGAATACATGACTTCAATTTAACTTGGTGGTAGTAATTCTTAGAGCTTCTATTTTGGAGTGACTTTCGGCTTAAAAGATTTTTCAAAAGCAACTAATTAATAAAATCACCACAACATACGAATATGCATTTAATCTGAAGCCAACTATTGAAATTTAGTACTGTAAACAAAATCAAAACCCAACAGCAGTGTAGAAGGCTGTCAAAGTGGCAAAATAAATATTTTAAAATAATATCAGAGGTTGCTCCAATATTGAACAAACATAGCACACCTCTTAAATAGAGAAATTTAAATATTTTCTTTTTAAAATTTTGGCATTCCAAAAGAGTCAGTTCAGAAGGCAGATACTTTAAAAACTGTGGGTTTATACTTGGAGCCACATGGTTATTGACTAGAATTTAGTTAAGCATGTGCCTGGAACGCTAGACCTGCTGCCTTTCACAACATTGCTTTTGGAACTCAGCATCTCTCCACTGTTGCTTCCAGAGACCGCTTTTTAAAATGGAAAATTGATTGATGAAATCTTAGGCATGAATACATGCTAATGCATCTAATAAATTAAAATACTGTCATTTTATAAGAACGGTTTATTGGCTAACTGTGTATTTCTTCTAGTAATTCAAAGTCTAGTGTTTAATTTACAGAATGAAATATAGAAATCAATTACTTGGTCAGGAGTAAGGTGAAATTGATGTTCAAAAGTATGTTTTGGGATGCAACCAGGCTGACTTATCCACTGACTTAAAATTGTAGAAAGTCATATCTGAGCGGTTTTTCCCCTTCTAAATGTATTGAACAATGTTCAAAATATGAGGAAGCACCTTTGCATTGTCTGGATGGGGTTGTGTGCAGATTAATATCTGGATAATAATTCAGATTTACCCTTCCAAAAAGGATATCACACATATAAAGTAGTGCTAGTATTTATAGGATGGGCATTTACCAGAACAGCTCTTAAAGGCTACATAATAAAATTGCATTAAGGCTGCCTAACTTAATTAACCATAGATACTGAAATGAATTCAGCTAATGGATTCTGCTTCCCCAAAGAGTACTCTCTCTTAATAATAATTTTAAAAGCAAAAACATGTTTTTCTTCCTCTTTTTCATAATATGTAGCCACCTGACCAAGAGTGGGGTTGGGAGAGAGACTGTCCCTACCACCCAGGAGACAGCAGGAGGGAGAGGTCATCTAGTGATTACACTCTTGCTTCTCCTCTCCAAGGGCAAAGGGCTGCCTCAGCAGCTGTCACATCCTGCTGCCCCTTGAAACAGAAAACCAGTCTAGAGTTTCACACTTATCTCCTGCTTTGCATTACCAAATTGGCAGTCTTGCTAGACCCTAGTAAATGCCTTTCATAGATGAAGGTGGTGAAGGCTCTGGGGAATTGTGAGTGGGGAGGGCATTTGTGTTTGGGAAGGGGCAGTACCTGGTTCAGCTGTCTGCCATCCATCAGATGGTTCTGCAGATGAAACAAGCACAGAGGAGGAAAAGAACACACAAGGCCACTTGGTCTATCTCAGGCAGGCAGGCCGAATCATATCTCTGTGTACAGTGAACCACACAGTCTTGTGAGGAGGTTGCTAGTCATACAGAGGCACATCATGAAGGACTTCAAATCACATTGTGGACTCACAAATCACAGTTACTCAACTCGCCTTCTAGTCAGACTAGCCCCTGTTTTCCCACATTTCCCATGCAATGTCCTGCTTTTGCCATCTTACTGCTCATTAGCAGTTCCAGCAGAGGGCAGGCGGGGGAAAGGAGAGGAGTGTATATTGTAGCCAAAGATCTCTTCTGAACATGTTAAGGCAAATTTTCTGGATTCTTAGAGCAACAAATGTCTTTCTGTCCAATTTTTTTTTTTTTTTAAACTATCTGTCTGTATAGGTATTTCTAGTTTTCAGGGCCTCCTTTCTCAAGGAATTTACAATCTGACTTGGGAAAGCAAAATGAAGACACATGAAATACTGAGAAAGCCATGCTATAAAGCCATCCCTGTTATCCCAAGCAAAGTCATGGGTTTGAAGAGAAGGAAGAGAGGTCTTCATGCACTGAAGTTGATGATAGCAATTGTACATTAAAAATATAAATTGAAGTCAATAATTAGTGCAGAGAAGTGAGACTCAGCAAATGAGCAGATGTAATTGTTGAAAATTCTCTAAACAGGCTTGGGTAACAGTCCCATAGACAGGACTTGTAGGCATCCAGTGAGAATGTGGTTTTTGCAGGACAAACGTCTCACTGGATCTCAGTACCAAACCTTTGTGGTGATCAGCTGGAGTGAAGGGGCTGGGACACCGAGGATTGGTAGGCATTCCGGGAGGAAAAATATTGAGTATCTTTCCATATCATTCATTAAGGTTTGTGTGACAATGTCATGAGCAATTCACTACTGGGAGGTCTTCATCAGATAAACAGGGCTGCAAAATTCATGGCCAAGGAATGTGGGCTGGAGAGACACTCCCAGCCACAGCTGCTACCTGAACACCCAGAGCTGGCTGGGAACCAAGGAGACATGCTGAAACCAGGAGCCTCAGCGACGAGTGGCAACGTTACAGATGCTTAATCCTGAAATGAAAAGTAATTGCTTCTGGCTTAAAGAATAAAGGAAAAACAAGATCAGCCTTGGCTGGATTACATTTTTTTCAAATACAACCATGCTAAAGACTAGGTTCTGCTGCTTGCTTGGTATTTGAAAATGTGAGGAAATGGATGTTTTCTGTCAATGTAATTTAAATCTATCCAGGAGTATTGACATATAACAACACTTGAACGCAAGTACATTTTGATTGATATAATTAAATCAAATGTGTTTACTTTTAGCTGTAAAGGAGGACATCTGAAATTTAACTTACCTAATATAAATTTAGAAGGTCTTTCTTGAAAATAGCTCTTGCTTTGTATTTTGAAGCATTTCCTACTGAAAAGTCTTGGCCAAAGCAACCAGAGCTCCTTTTCCATACAGATAAAACTGCAAATGGAGAAATATGGAAGAAGAGAGAGGGGAAAGGCATTTTAATACCTCTAATATATTTCTGTGATGAAATAGTCTTCTCTAGAGAGAAGAGAATTCGTGAAAATTCACTAAGGAAGAGCTGCAAGTTTAAGTTATTGTTAGAATAATAGAAAGATGACTTTAACCCACAACTAAGTAAGTAATATTTGTGTTCTTACTTGTTTACCCCTCAAGACCTACAGAATGGCATATGTCGGGAGATGTTCTATATATAGAGTCTGTATTTTCCTTGAAAGCAAGAGAGCAATGACACAGAGTAAAAGCAAAGCAAGAATAAAAGGAAAACAAATCTTGCCTTTCCAGTTCCAATTTTTAAGTTATATGTATTAATTTAAGATATTTGCAGCAGACTCACAATGATGTAGAGCGAATTAATTGAATTATATCTTGTATCCTAGAACTGAAGCTGCTTTGTTTCCTGTTAGGTTGAGTCATATGAAATTGTCTACACAGACAGCAACTTCATATGATTTAACCTAATGCCATAAACCTTCACAGGAATTCATCAACCAATAATAACCAGTAGGAAATAAAACCTAGCTGGTTTTCCCACCATCATTCTGCATGAACACTAATATTATAAAACTAATATAACACATACTATTTTCTTACAGGCCTTAACATCAAGGACATTTTGCATAAAGAACAAAGGCTATTTACAGACAATGTTCACAGTTTGTGTTTCTGCTTCATTAATTCAAAACAGAAAAAAATAATTCTTACACCAGAAATTTTTTGGATACCACCAGGGTGACTTAATCTAACAGAACAGCACAATGACTCTGCCAATTGTGTCTGCTTTTCGTGAGCTCGGACTGATGAACAACTGGAAGGCCAGCCATGGACCTGATAACCTGATGCACAGTGATCACAAACATGAGGACTTCTTTAAATAAAAGGTGTCATACAGCTCATGAGGTAAAGAAACAGCCACGAATAGCACTAAGAATGCAAAAAATGGCCATGAGTTGTACTCTCCATTGGTATATAAAACACAGCTGGTGACCCAAAAAGTCATGGTATTTCCAAAGGCGAGGGACTATGGTACTTAGTAACACTTTGCAGATTTAAAAAGAAAAGAAAGCAGTCCTTTTTACAGCAGTGCTCTATCATTCTCTGCCAAGAAAGGGTACTAACTGTTAAATTGGCCCAAATTCTCTTTTTCACATTGAACATGATTCAGATGTTAACATGGTTTCCATTGTCACTACAGAAAATTTTTAGATAATCTTTCTGTTCTTGCAAAATACAATAATGTCCAAAGGAAATAGAAATTTAAAGTATAATGTGAACATATATTTTAACTGAGATACACAATGATTGCAAACATTTAAATGATTAGGAAGTATATATTTATGGTATGTTGAATGCAATTTTAACTCAAATATGATACTTGCAGATTTAAGGCAATCTGTTCTCTACATAAAAAATAAGATGATAAAACATAACATAATTATACTAATGCAATTTCTCATGTTATATATTATGAAATCATCAATGACACATTTTCTTTGAATACCAGATGACCTTGAGAAAAGCAAAGTTCTTTCTTCCCCCGCCCCCAGATTTCAAGTAAAGAGTCATCTTTTACTACTTGCATTTTGCTTTCTGGTGATGGAACTAGAATTACTGACAATTCAAATATAATTACCAGCATCTCTCTGGGTGAACTAACCGCCTAGTGTCTTAAAACTTGCCTCCAAAAGAAAATATATCTCTTCAAATTATACTGCATTAAAAGTGAAGCTTAACGAGCCTTTAAAATACAGTCTTAAAGTGGTTTCATTCTCCCCATCCCCTTGCCAGTATTTCCCTTCCTCTCTAAGCATCTTTCTCTTCTCCTTCTCCAGGGTGAATTTTGAAGAGATTCTGAGGGATAGCCAACAGGACTATAGCGGTGACTTCCCTCAAGGATTGCTTCATCCAACCCAGTAGGTAGGGCCTGTAAAGGACTTCACATATGACATTTGGAAAATACAGTAATCAGAGTAAACCTAGGAATTTTTCTAGAATTGCTCTAATGTCAACCTTTATTTCATTTCTTTTAAAGACAATTGATTATTTAAAGCAAAAATAATAAAACTTACCATGGAGCTCTTAACTTATGTAGAAGTATGACAACAGTGCAAAGAACATATTGGAAAACAGAAAATTTGCTTTGTAGGTTTTTTATACTACACATGTAGTGATGTGAAATCATAGTAGATTCTGCTAAGCTCAGGATGCATATTTCAGTCCCTAGATCACCCAAAATAAAACAACAACATATAGTTTTCAATCCAATAGAGGAAATAAAACAAAATATTTAAAAATTCTCGAGCCCGGTGTGGTGGCTTATGCCTATAATCCCAGCACTTTGGGAGGCTGGGTGGGCAGATCATTTGAGGTCAGGAGTTCGAAACTAGCCTGGTCAACATGGTGAAACTCTGTCTCTACCAAAAAATGCAAAAATTAGCCGGAGGTAGTGGTGTATGCCTGTAGTCCCAGTTACTTGGGAAGCTAAGGTGGGAGAATTGCTTGAACCCAAGAGGTGAAGGTTGCAGTGAGCAGAGGTCGTGCCACTGCCTTCCAGCCTGGGCAACAAAGTGAGACCCTGTCTCAAAATAAGATAAAATTAAATAAAAATAAAAATAATTAAAAAATTCTCAACAAATTCAAAAGAAGGAAGAAAAGGAGAAACAAAGGAACAACAACAAAAAAGAGACAAAGCAAAACAAATAGATGGAAGAAAATATAGCATAATGGTAGCTGTAACCTCAACATCAAAAATTTTATTAAGTGTAAAGTGAACAAAACACTCCAATTAACAGGCAGAGATTATCAAACAGAATAAAAAAGCAAGAACTAATGCTATACAGTTTATAAGAGAGATGCTTTATGTATAAAGCATAAGTATAAACAATAAGTTAGAAGTAAAAGGGATAAAAAAGAATATATATATATTTTTAATTTCATTGATCTACTTGTCTGTCTTTTTACTATACCACAATAACTTTATTAATGTATCTTGAATTTAACAAGATCCCTAGGTAATTCATATATACATTAAATTTAAGAAATAATAAGTAGATTGCCCTTTTGAGGTATTCAGCAACGATAAAAAGAAACTTCTTGAGGCCAGTTGCAGTGGCTCACGCCTATAATCCCAGCACTTTGGGAGGCCAGGGTGGGCGGATCACAAGGTCAGGAGTTCAAGACCAGCCTGGCCAATATGTTGAAACTCCATCTCTACTAAAAATACAAAAAAAAAAAATTAGCTGGGCGTGGCGGTGCATGCCTGTAATCCCACCTACTCAGGAGGCCGAGGCAGGAGAATTGCTCGAACCCAGGAGGTGGAGGTTGCAGTGAGCCAAGATCGCGCCACTGCACTCCAGCCTGGGCAACAAAGTGAGACTCCATCTCAAAAAAAAAAAAAAAAAGAAAGAAACTTCTTGAATTGTTACCAATTAGAGAGGAATATCAAGTATTGATTAAGCCACTTACCTAAGGTTAGAGAAGTGGACCAGATCCCAGATTTCCTGACTCCCAGACTACTGCAATGTCTACCAAAAACTCAGCTTTATAATTAAGTTTTACTTATTCAATAACAGGCAAGGAAAAAAGTAATTTCTATTTACCCACATATTTACCACTTCTAGTACTAGACATTTTTTTATGTTGATCTGAGTTTCTATCTGGTATCATTTCCTTTAGCCTGAAGAACTTCCTTTAATATTTCTTATAGTATATGTGTACCATTGACACATTCGGTTTTTGCTTGGCAGTGTTTTTCTTCTTCCCCTTCTCCTTTCTTTCTCTCTCTTTTCTTTTCTTTTTCTTTCTTTCTTTCTTTTTCTTTCTCTCTCTCTTTCTTTCATTCTTTCTTTTTCTTTTCTCTTTCTTTCTCTCTTTCTTTCCTTCCTTCTTTCTTTCTTTCTTGCTTTCTCCCTCCTTCCTTCCTTCTCTCCTCTTTTCCTTTCTCTCTCCCTTCTTCCCTTCCCTTCCCATTTTCTCTTTTCTCCTTTCTTTCATTTTTTAAGGGATCTTTATCTTTCACTAGGTTTCTCATCCCAGGTTGACAGGTTTTATTTCTTTTAGCACCTTAAAGGTGTTATTCAGTTCTCTTTTGGCCTGTTGATAAATCAGCATTATTGTTCCCCTGGGTCTTGCGCAGAATGGGTCTTTTCCTTGTACTGCTATTAAGACTTTTTTCTTTGATCCTCGGCTTTCATAAACTTGGTTATAATGTACCCAGGAGTGGTTTTCTTTGTTTTTTGTCCTGCAGGGTGTTTATTCAGATTCTTACTTTATGGGTTAATATTTTTCACCAAATTGGGAATTTTTTCAGCTACCACTTCTTCAAATGTATTTTCTTCCCCAATTTCTCGTTCATCTTTTTCTGGAACTCCAGTTTCACAGATGTTAGGCCACCTCATACTATTCCACAAGTCAGTGAGGCTCTGTTCATTTTTTTCAGTGCTTTTATCTCTATGTGCTTCAGCTGATATCGTTTATATTGCCATGTCTTCAATGTCACTATTTTTTTTTCTTCTATGGAATCTATTTTGCTGTTAAGCTCATTTAGTGATTTTTTTTTTCTCATTTTAGGTATTACATGTTTTCAGTTCTAGAATTTCTAGCTGGTTTTCTTTTATAATTTCCACTTTTCTAGTGAGAATTTCTATTTATTGGAGTCCATATTTTCTTTAAAATTTTAAACATATTTATGAGAGTTGTTTTAAAGCCTTTGCTTGCTAATTTTAACATATCTGCTATCTCTGAGTATGTTTCTTTTGACTTAAAAAAATCTATTGTGGTCATGCCTCTTCACATATCTAGTAATTTTTGAATTTTATGCTAGACACTAAATACTACATTATCAGGTCTGGATTTAAAGAGCGTTAAGTTTTGTTACGTTAATTTACTAGTGGGTAAGCTTAATTTTTACAAACTGTTTTTAAACTTTATTTGGATGTAGTATAGCCTTGAGTCCAGGGCTAGGTAGCCCTGCTCCTACTGCCTGGCCTTTCTGGGTTCTTCACTGAAAACCCCAGGGAATCACTGAGGACATCTCCACTCGGAACATCTGCATCTCCAGTTCTGTGCACCTTCTGGAATCTCCATCCAGCTTACAGCTCCCCAGTAGCTATTTGCCACCAGACTTTGTAGACTCTCACCCAGAAAGTGAGAAGCTTAGCATTTGTCCAAAGACTTTACAGTACCCATATGCAGATTTCTGGACCTGTTTCTCTGTGCAGCTTTCTCTTCATTACCCTGACCTACAAATTCCAACCACCTCAACAGCCCTGAACTGTTATCTCTGCCTCCTCAGAACAGTAAAGCAACTGTTATCAACTTGGGCTCCACTTTGCTGTGCTTCCAGGAAACAAGACAAAGTGACCAAGGGGTTCATCTCATGTGTTTCCCTTTCCCCAGGGATCAAAGTTCAATACTGCCTGAATTCCAGTGTCTGAAAACAGTTGCTCCATATATTTTGTCCAGTTTTACAGCTATTTATAGTAAGAGAGCTGGTACTAGTAACTTTATCAAAGCCAGAAGCAGAAGTCCTTCACACTGGATACTTTTGCTCATCATCTCCTGCTTGAAATTCTTCCTTATTTTTACTACTCTAATCTTGATTTTCCTCCTAAATTTCTTATTATTCCTTCACTATCTTCTCTTCCTCTTTATCCTTTACCCATGCTTCCCGTGCCTAAATTATATCCATTCTTTAAGACCCAAGGTCTCTCCATAAAGCTTATCCAGTCCCCCACACTGGAATTTATGCCAGGTATAAGTATATATGGACATATATGAACATACTTAACACTTTATTGGCACTGCTTCAGACAGCACTTTGCACTTTCTGTTTTTTGAATGATCATGTCACTTCCATATTGTAAACTCTCTGAAGACATGGACAATATCTAATTTATCATTGTTTCTTCCACAGAGCTTAACACAGTATTCTTGTATTCAGCTTTAATTCTGATATGGTGCTACTGGTGGTTGCCCAACAATGAGAGAAAACACCATTTGCTGACTACACCCCACACACTCTGCTAGATGCTTTGCACATGTTATCTTGCTTAATTCTTGAGAATGATACTGAAAAGTAAACACAACACAACCCAAATGACAACAAAACCAATGGCTCTGACTGAGATCACACATGCTCAACTGCTGGGATTTCAGTTCTTTGAATCCCTTCCTTTCTTCTGGGAAAATGTGACACTTTTGAGGACCTCCTTGCTGCCCCTTGCTTGTCACTGCCATCATTGCCCCCTTCTCAGGTCCCTCTGGCTTGAGCCTGGTGAGAGGCTGCTTCCCATGTTAGTACCTCCCTAAGAAGTTTTTCTTGTGGCACCACCACCACTGCTGCTTCCACCTATCCCCACCACCACCACCACTGCCATTGTTTCTGCAATGCTGCAGCCACTGGTACAGGGCTGCTCCAGGCCAGGCAGTTTCTCATTGCAGCTTGGCCTGCATTAGAGTCCTCTCTTGCTGCTTCCCTTTTGGGTTCTCCAGAGATAACTCTGCCTCTCCTGCCTCCTACCACCTCTGTCTGCGGAGCCATGGGGAAGCCCTGGAGGAGCCACACTACCAGAACACTAGGTGCCTCTGCCTGCCTTTGTCCCCTGGGGTCAGATCTGCTTCTCCTTCAGCCAGATTTTCTCACTATCCACAGCTACCAGTTAGTGGATTGATGTCCCCCTGGTGGTGGATGTCATCGAACAAGCACTCAGTAAATTGTTAAGTGTTTACTAAGAACTTTTTATGTGTATGGAATCCTATTAATTGTCAAGAAAGAAGTTTAAAAAAAAAAAACAAAACCAACCAACCAACCAAATTAATAATTTAAAAACAAACATTTTGTTTGATAAGAGTTCCTTGCTTTAAAAAAGTTGAGATATATTAGACTATATAGGTGTCCTTTATCTTTTTGTTTGTTTGTTTGAAATGGAGTTTCACTCTTGTTGTCCAAGCTGGAGTGCAATGGCGTGATCTCAGCTCACTGCAACCTCTGCCTCCTGGGTTCAAGTGATGCTCCTGCCTCAGCCTCCCGAGTTGCTGAGATTACAGGTACACCCCACCAGGCTAATTTTTTGTATTTTTAGTAGAAACTGGTTTTCACTATGTTGGCCAGGCTGGTCTCGAACTCCTGACCTCAAGTGATCCACCCACCTCAGCCTCCCAAAGTGCTGAGATTACAGGTGTGAGTCACTGCGCCCGGCTGATGTTCTTTAAAGCCCATTTATCAATTTGATATATATGTATACCAAGCCCATGAAGGTACTAGGTTCTGTTCCCAGTACTTGGAATACAAGACAGACAGGATGCCTGCTATAATGGAGCTTCCAATAAACACATAAACTAACATCACTTACTGATAAGTACAATATTGGACAGTGGTAAGTGATGAGAAGAAAATAAAGCAGGAAGATGGGATAGGAAATAATGGCAGGAAAACATGAGATATGGAGGTGGGGGAAGATCTCTGAGGTGACATCTGGGCTAAGTGGCAGGTGATGATGGAGGGAAAGGGCAGTCTAGGGAGGGAGAACTTCAGTGTTGCTGGAATGTAACGATCCAGGAGGTGAATCACAGGGGATGCCGTCAGACAGACAGACTAGCCCAGATCAGGTAGAGCTTACAAGTCCACAATAAAGAGTTCGGATTTTATTATAAATACAGGGAAAACACTGGAAGGTTTCAAATAGGATGGCATACTGTGATGATATTGCTCAAAGATCATTTTGGCTGCAGTGTAGGCTGCATTGTAGGAAAGCAAGAGCATAAGACCTCAAGACTCCAAGACCCATTAGGAGCTGTCATAACCTAAGTAAGAGATGATAGCTCTATAACTCCATGAAATAAATGTGTGTTTTATTAGATCATGCCCTTTGTTGATAGCCCACTCTAAAGGATACTGGATCTACTGCATAACAAAACTAGATGACAGGGTCACTGGCCTCAAAGACCTTTCTGTAATTCAATGGAGATGACAGGTAAAATTAAAGAGAACAAAGGGTGATAACTTATTAAGGCAATAAAAAGTTGGCAGAGATGAGCAGGCTCTCAACAATAGTCTTTGGCTATGATAAAATCTCCTGGGTCACTCTTCTGAATCACCATAGTGCTACAGAAGAACCAAGGAAACCATCATTCAGATTTTGAATCACAGTAACATAACCAAGCAAACTACAAGCAAAATATGAATATGATTGTCACATATTTGCTGAGCACTTGATAGAATGTTCCAGACATTCTAAGTGCTCATGCTCTAAATGAGTCATTTAGTCGCCAGAACAACACTGAGACAGTGATTATCATCCCCATCTTCTAAATGAAAAAATCACAGCTTAGGACGTGGTGACTTGCCCACTGTTACATACGCTAAAAAGCATGAGAACCCATCCTCAAACCTTGACTAGTCTGCTCCCAAAACCAGGCTTATAAGGATGATGGCAGTGTTTCCCAGGGTTGCCTGATGATAAGAACTATCTGTGGCACTCGTTAAAAATACAAATACTTATTCTCATTCCCTACCCCATGCCAGACCCACTGAATCAGAATTTCCAGGGAGGGGTCTGGTAAGCTATTTCTTTTAACAATGGCCCTCAATGATTCTTTTTTTATTTTTAATTTTGAGACGGAGTTTCACTCTTGTTGCCCAGGCTGGAGTGCAATGGCGTGATCTCAGCTCACTGCAACCTCTGCCTCCTGGATTAAAGCAATTCTCCTGTCTCAGCCTCCCAAGTAGCTGAGATTATAGGCACACACCACCACGACCAGCTGATTTTTTTTTTTTTTTTTTTTAGTAGAGACAAAGTTTCACCATGCTGGTCAGGCTGGTCTCAAACTCCTAACCTCAGGTGATCCACCTGCCTTTGCCTCCCAAAGCCAAATATTATTATTACCATATTATCTTTTTCTTAATGTCATAATTATTCTTATTATATGTCTCACACCAGAGTAGGTCATACCTAGCAAAAAAGAAACACAGATAAATGGAGAATATAATACAGCAAAACAATCAAGGCAGGTGATAGTAGACACTTCTAGGAAGAAGTAAGTTTTGGGCTGAATTTTGGAAGACCTGCTAAGAGGGCAAAGTATTTCATGAAAGAGACAAGAATAGGAGAACCAGGTGCATACAGCACTGATAGGAATTGATGTCCCAAGGAGAGAAGGTGATTTGATCCAGTGTACACACCACTGCTCAGTTCTTACATAGGTTCAAGCAGGTTTAGAGCACTTGTGGTTTACTGAACCTGTCTATATCCTTGGCCAGATCTTGACCAAGATTGTGCTAGAAGGGAAATACTTGAAATAATACTCTATTATCATTATCTGAGATTAAAGGGTCAGAAAGAATCCTGATTTGAGAATTTTTTGTTTTTTTTAAATTAAACTTGTTTAATTGACTTCCTACAGTAGACAAATGATCTCAAAAGAGAACCTTACTTGGAATATTATAATAATAGAAAATTTTCTTTAATTGATTTATAGACATTTTTAGTACATTTTAAACTGGATGTCATAGAAGCCATGTCCTAAATTCTTCTATAGCATTACCTTTAACAGCCTGCAACTTAACCAGCAGATGTTCATTGGATGCTGACTTTATACCAGACACTGTGAGCAGCTCAGGGGAGACAAAAGATGTATAAAGTGTGGCTATTAATCATGAGGATTCAGAATCCAGTGGGAGAAGACAAACAACCAGATATGTAATTCCATGATAAGTTCTAGAAGGAAGGTTGTACAAATGAAGGGCTGGGGTGCACTAAAGAGAGAGCTCCTCGGTCTGCCTGGGCCTAACAGGGCAACATGGATGGCCTTGCCTGCTGGGTTTTGAAGTATTCACCAGATTTCACCAGGAAAAGGATGCAGAAAGTCTTCCCACCATGGATAGAGAAGGAAGAATGACAGAGGTCAGTGTGAAAGAGTGAGCACTCAGTCCCATGGGTTATCACAGAATCATACTCTGCAGTTCACAATTTTTTCATTCTGCAGCAGTTTTTTTTAAAAAAATAAATTACCTATTAGCATTTAAAATAGGGCAGTATTAGTATACACATCTTTATTTCTGACTTAATGGAAACAAAGATTTCACAACACTCGGCCCACATCCTCTCATAGTAACACTCACCTGGTCCCAAGTAAGAGCTGCCCCCTTCAGACAGGGCTCCCGATCCCCAGTTCACCCTAGACCCACACCCTAAAGTCTTTTATTCCCAGCCCTCTATGCGGGCATTTGAGTTTGTGACCCAGGTAGAGCTTAGGCTATGAGGTGGTAGGAGAACACCTTGAACAAGGATGTGATGTCATTGTAGCTTGAAGCAAAAGAGTGAATGGCCTTGCTTGCTAAGCTTATTCAGACTTTGCCATGTGGGTGATGAGGAAGGGAATGACTACTGATAGAGTGAAGCAAGGTAGAGAAATGATGACAACTGATTTTTAGGAAGCTGCCTTGGATAGATGACTTGGAGGCATTTAGACTGAAGACAGAAACATAGGAGGCCACCACAAAGGTTCAGGTGAGAGGCAATGAAGAGTGGTAGGTAGAGAGTGACCATGGGAATAGAAAGGAGTGCCAGAGGCACAAAACAAGAAGAGGGGGTAGAGGCATAAATTCTTTTCTAAATTGTTTAACACGAAACATCTAGAAAATTTGAAAGAACAGTAAAATAAATATCTCTACAGTCTCTTCAATGTAGATTCAACAATTGTTACTATTTTGCCATATTTGCTTTATCTTTCCATACACACACACACACACACATATATATATGTATGTGTGTATACATATATTTTGAAAGTTGTTGAAGTCATTTCACGTCACATCTAAACATTAACACCTAAATATACATCTTCTGTAGGCCAGATGCAGTGGCTGATGCCTGTAATCCCAGCACCTTGGAAGGCTGATTCAGACAGATTGTTTCAGCCCAGGAGTTTGAGACCAGTCTAGGCAACATGGTGAAACCCTATCTCTACAAAAAATACAAAAATTAGCCAGGTGTGCTGACATGCACCTGTAGTCCCAGCTACTTGGGAGACTGAGGTAGAAGGATTGCTTGAGCCCAGGAGGTTGAGGCTGGAGTGAGTCATGTTTGTGCCACTGTACTCCAGCCTGGGTGAAAAAGTGAGACCCTGCTTCAAAATAAATAAATAAATAATTAATTAATTAAATAGCATCTCCTAAAAATAAGAATTTTCTTATGCATAACCACAATGTCATTATCATTTCTAATAAAATTAATATTAGTTCCTTAATATAATATAATATCCATGTTATTTAATATATGCTCATATTCAGGTTTTCCCTAAATGTTTCTAAAAATTTTAGCTGTTTTTTTCAAGCTAAGAGTCCTTTGAGGTTCATGTATTTGGTTGTTATGGCCTTTTAGTCTCTTTTAACCTGGGACAGCTCCCCCAGTCCTTCTCCCCCCATGAAAATGACTTTTGGAGGAATAAAAAAAATAGTTGTTATATAGAATATCTCAAATTCGGATTCTTCTGCAGGTTTCTTTGTAATTTGATATTTCTTTGATTCCCTGTAACTCCTATTTATTTGAAGTTAGGCCTGTGTAAAAGCTTACTTAGATTCAAGTTAAGCCCTTTTGGCAAGAATACTTCATAAATGATTTCATGAATTTCTTCTGTACCCCATCAGGAGGAACATAATACAAACTTGTCCCATATTAGTAATTGTAAGTTCGATCACTTGGTTAAAGTGGTGACTGCCAGATCTCTCCTTTGCACTTTTTACAATTAGGAAGTGACATGTTCTGTGATGCTTTGTAACTGTGTGGATAACCTGTTTTGCAATAATCTTTTACTATTAAAGATCCTTGCCTGAATCAATTAGTTCATTGGGAGTTGCAAATTAGTAAATTTCAAATATTATCACTCCTTCATTGGCATTCTTCTCTAAAGATGAGTTTTCCCTCATTAAGTAGATGATATAAAATTCCTTTTAAAAAGGCAAGGTAAGATAGGACAAGGTGGCCGAATAGGAACAGCTGTGGTCTGCAACTTCCAGTGTGATTGACGCAGAAGACAGGTGATTTCTGCATTTCCAACTGCAGTACCTGGTTCATCTCACTGGGGCTGGTTGGACAGTGGGTGTAGCCCACGGAGGGTGAGCTGAAGCAGGGCGGGTGTCGCCTCACCTGGGAAGTGCAAGGAATTGGGGGATTTCTCTTTCTTAGCCAAGGGAAGCCGTGATAGAATGTACCTGGAAAAACAGGATACTTCCGCCCAAATACTGAGCTTTTCCCAGGGTCTTAGCAGGTGATTCTCTCCCGTGCCTGGCTCAGCAGGTCCCATGCCAACAGAGCCTTGCTCACTGCTAGGGTAGCAGTCTGAGATCAATCTGTGAAGTGGCAACCTGGCTGGGGGAGGGGCGTCTGCCATTGCTGAGGCTTAAGTAGGTAAACAAAGTGGCCAAGCAGCTCAAAGTGCTTGGAGCCTACCACAGCTCAACAAGGTCTACTGCCTCTAGACTCCACCTCTGCAGGAGGGCATAGCTGAACAAAAGGCAGCAGACAACTTCTGCAGACTTAAATGTCCCTTTTCTGACAGCTCTAAAGAGAGCAGTGGTTCTCCCAGCAAGGCGTTTGAGCTCTGAGAACGGACAGACTGCCTCCTCAAGTGAGTCCCTGACCCCCATGTAGCCTAACTGGGAGACACCTCCCAGTAGGGGCTGACAGACACCTTATATAGGTGGGTGCCCCTTTGGGATGAAGCTTCCAGAGGAAGGATCAGACAGCAATATTTGCTGTTCTGCAATATTTACTTTTCTGCAGTCTATGCTGGTGATAGCCAGGCAAACAGGGTCTGGAGTGGAACTCCAGCAAATGCCAACAGACCTGCAGCTGAGGGACGTGACTCTTAGAAGGAAAACTAACAAACAGAAAGGAATAGCATCAACATCAACAAAAAGGTCATCTACACCAAAACCCCATCTGTAGGTCACCAACATCAAAGACCAAAGGTAGATAAAATCACAAAGATGGGGAAAAACCAGAACAGAGAAGCTGAAAAGTCTAAAAATCAGAGCACTTATTCTCCTCCAAGGATCACAGCTCCTCGCCAGCAGTGGAACAAAGCTGGACGGAGAATGACTTTGATGAGTTGACAGAAGTAGGCCAGTAATAACAAACTTCTCTGAGCTAAAGGAGGCTGTTCAAACCCATCACAAGGAAGCTAAAAACCTCAAAAAAAGATTAGACGAATGGCTAACTAGAATAAACAGTGTAGAGAAGACTGTAAATGACCTGATGGAGCTGAAAACCATGGCACGAGAACTTCGTGACACATGCACAGGCTTCAATAGCCAATTCGATCAAGTGGAAGAAAGGGTATCAGTGATTGAAGATCAAATTAATGAAATAAAGCAAGAAGACAAGGTTATAGAAAAAAGAGTAAAAAGAAACAAATAAAGCCTCCAAGAAATATGGGACTATGTGAAAAGACCAAATCTACGTTTGATTGGTGTACCTGAAAGTGATGAGGAGAATGGAACCAAGTTGGAAAACACTCTTCAGGATATTATCCAGGAGAACTTCCCCAACCTAGCAAAGCAGGCCAACATTCAAATTCAGGAAATATAGAGAACACCACAAAGATACTCCTCGAGAAGTATCTTTGAGGATACTCCAAGATACATAATTATCAGATTTACCAAGGTTGAAATGAAGGGAAAAGTGTTAAGGACAGCCAGAGAGAAAGGTCGAGTTACCCACAAAGGGAAGCCCATCAGACTAACAGCAGATCTCTCAGCAGAAACCCCACAAGCCAGAAGAGAGTGGGGGCCAATATTCAACATTCTTAAAGAAAAGAATTTTCAACCCAGAATTTCATATCCAGTCAAACTAAGCTTCATACGTGAAGGAGAAATAAAATCCTTTACAGACAAGCAAATGCTGAGAGAATTTGTCACCACCAGGCCTGCCTTACAAGAGCTCCTGAAGGAAGCACTAAATGTGGAAAGAAGTAACCGGTACCAGCCACTGCAAAAACATGCCAAATTGTAAAGACCATCGATGCTATGAAGAAACTGCATCAATTAATGGGCAAAATAACCAGTAAACATCATAATGACAGGATCAAATTCACACATAACAATATTAACCTTAAATGTAAATGGGCTAAATGCCCCAATTAAAAGACACAGACTGGCAAACTGGATAAAGAGTCAAGACCCAGCAGTGTGCTGTATTCAGGAGACCCATCTCACCTACAAAGATGCACATAGGCTCAAAATAAAGGGATAGAGGAAGATCTACCCAGCAAATGGAAAGTAAAAAAAAGCAGGGGTTGCAATCCTAGTCACTGATAAAACAGACTTTAAACCAACAAAGATCAAAAAGAGACAAAGAAGGCCATTACATAATGATAAAGGGATCAATTCCACAAGAAGAGCTAACTATCCTAAATATATATGCACCCAAAACAGGAGGACCAGATTCATAAAGCAAGTCCTTAGAGACCTACAAAGAGACTTAGATTCCCACACAACAATAATGGGAGACTTTAACACCCCACTGTCAATATTAGACAGATCAACGAGACAGAAGGTTAACAAGGATATCCAGGACCTGAATTCAGCTCTGCAACAAGCAGACCTGATAGACATCTATAGAACTCTCCACCCCAAGTCAACAGAATATACATTCTATTCAGCACCACATCTCACTTCTTCTAAAATTGACCCCATAATTGGAAGTAAAGCACTCCTCAGCAAATATAAAAGAACAGAAATCACAACAAACTGTCTCTCAGACCACACTGCAATCAAATTAGAACTCAGGGTTAAGAAACTCACTCAAAACTGCACAATACATGGAAACTGAACAGCTTGCTCCTGAATGACTACTGGGTACATAATGAAATGAAGGCAGAAATAAAAATGTTCTTTGAAACCAGTGAGAAGAAAGACACAATATACCAGAATCTCTGGGACACATTAAAAGCAGTGTGTAGAGGGAAATTTATAGCACTAACTGCCCACAAGAGAAAGCAGGAAAGATCTAAAATCATTACCCCAACATCACAATTAAAAGAACTAGAGAAGCAAGAGCAAACACATTCAAAAGCTAGCAAAGGCAAGAAATAACTAAGATCAGAGTAGAACTGAAAGAGATAGAGACACAAAAAACCCTTCAAAAAATCAATGAATCCAGGAGCTGGTTTTTTGAAAAGATCAACAAAATTGATAGACCACTAGCAAGACTAATAAAGAAGAAAAGAGAGAAGAATCAAATAGATGCAATAAAAAATGATAAAGGGGATATCACCACCAATCCCACAGAAATACAAACTACCATCAGAGAATACTATAAACACCTCTATGCAAATAAACTGGAAAATCTAGAAGAAATGGATAAATTCCTGGACACATACACCCTCCCAAGACTAAACCAGGAAGAAGTTGAATCTCTGAATAGACCAATAACAGGCTCTGAAATTGAGGCAATAATTAATAGCCTACCAACCAAAAAAAGTCCAGGACCAGACGGATTCACAGCCGAATTCTACCAGAAGTACAAAGAGGAGCTGGTACCATTCCTTCTGAAACTATTCAATCAATAGAAAAAGAGGGAATCCTTCCTAACTCATTTTATGAGGCCAACATCATCCTGATACCAAAGCCTGGCAGAGACACAACACAACAAAAAAAGAGAATTTTAGACCAACATATCTGGTGAACATCGATGCAAAAATCCTCAATAAAATACTGGCAAACTGAATCCAGCAGCACATCAAAAAGCTAATCCACCAGGATCCAGTTGGCTTCATCCCTGAGATGCAAGGCTGGTTCAACATACACAAATCAATAAGCATAATCCATCACATAAATAGAACCAATGACAAAAACCACACGATTATCTCAATAGATGCAGAAAAGGCCTTCAACAAAATTCAACAGCCCTTCATGCTAACAACTCTTAATAAACTAGGTATTGATGGAACGTATCTCAAAATAATAAGAGCTATTTATGACAAACCCACAGCCAGTATCATACCGAATGGGCAAACCTGGAAGCATTCCCTTTGAAAACTGGCACAAGACAAGGATGCACTCTCTCTCACCACTCCTAGTCAACATAGTGTTGGAAGTTCTGGCTAGGGCAATCAGACAAGAGAAAGAAATAAAGCATATTCAATTAGGAAAAGAGGAAGTTAAATTGTCCCTGTTTGCAGATGACATGATTGTATATTTAGAAAACCCCATCATCTCAGCCCAAAAGCTCCTTAAGCTGATAAGCAACTTCAGCATTCTCAGGATACAAAATCAACGTGCAAAAATCATAAGCATTCCTATACACCAATAACAGACAAACAGTAAGCCAAATCATGAGTGAACTCCCATTCACAATTGCTACAAAGAGAATAAAATACTTAGGAATCCAACTTACAAGAGATGTGAAGGACCTCTTCAAGGAGAACTACAAACCACTGCTCAACAAAATAAAAGAAGACACAAACAAATGGAAGAGTATTCCATGCTCATGGATAGGAAGACTCAACATTGTGAAAATGGCCATACTGCCCAAAGTAATTTATACATTCAATGCCATCCCCATCAAGCTACCAATGACTTTCTTCACATAATTGGAAAAAACTAATTTAAAGTTCATATGACGCCAAAAAAGAGCCTGCACTGCCAAGACAATCCTAAGCAGAAAGAGCAAAGCTGGAGGCATCATGCTACCTGACTTCAAACTATACTGTAATCCTACAGTAACCAAAACAGCATGGTACTGGTACCAAAACAGCGATATAGACCAATGGAACAGAACAGAGGACTCAGAAATAACACCATACATCTACAACCATCTGATCTTTGACAAACCTGACAAAAACAAGAAATGGGGAAATGATCCCCTATTTAATAAATGATGCTGGGGAAACTGGCTAGTCATATGTAGAAAGCTGAAACTGTATCCCTTCCTTACACCTTATACAAAAATTAATTCAAGATGGATTAAAGACTTAAATGTTAGACCTAAAGCCATAAAAACCCTAGAAGAAAACCTAGGCAATACCATTCAGGACATAGGCATGGGCAAAGACTTCATGACTGAAACGCCAAAAGCAATGGCAACAAAAGCCAAAATAGACAAATAGGATCTACTTAAACTAAAGAGCTTCTGCATGGAAAAAGAAACTACCATCAGTGTGAACAGGCAACCTGCAGGATGGGAGAAAATTTTTGCAATCTACCCATCTCACAAAGGGCTAATATCTAGAATCTACAAAGAACTCAAACAAATTTACAAGAAAGAAAACAAACAACCCCATGAAAAAGTCAGCAAAGGATATGAACAGACACTTCTCAAAAGAAGACATGTATGCACTCAACAGACACATGACAAAATGCTCATCATGACTGGTCATCAGAGAAATGCAAAGCAAAACCACAATGAGATACCATCTCATGCCAGTTAGAACAGCAATCATTAAAAAGTTAGGAAACAACAGATGCTGGAAAAGATGTGGAGAAATAGGAATGCTTTTACAGTGTTGGTGGGAGTGTAAATTAGTTCAACCATTGTGGAAGACAGTGTGGCGATTCCTCAAGGATCTAGAACTAGGATTACCATTTCACTCAGCAATCCCATTACCAGGTATATACCCAAAGGATTATAAATCATGCTGCTATAAAGACACATGCACACGTATGTTTATTGCGGCACTATTCACAATAGCAAAGACTTGGAATCAACCCAAATGTCCATCAGTGACAGACTGGATTAAGAAAATGTGGCATATATACACCATGGAATACTATGCAGCCATAAAAATGATGAGTTCATGTCCTTTGCAGGAACATGGAGGAAACTGGAAACAATCATTCTAAGCAAACTAACACAGGGACAGAAAACCAAACACTGCATGTTCTCACTCATAGGTGGGAACTGAACAATGAGATCACTTGGACACAGGGCATGGAACATCACACACCGGGGCCTGTCAGGGGCTGGGGGGCTGGGGGATAGCGTTAGGAGAGATACCTAATGTGAATGATGAATTGATGGGTACAGCCAACCAACATGGCACATGTATACCTATGTATCAAACCTCCACGTTGTGCACATGTACCCTCAAACTTAAAGTATTTTTTTTTTAAAGGCAAGGTAAATATTTAGTTCTTTCCCTTTTACTACCAATGTCAGAGTAAGGATTTATTGAATAATCACTTCCAATGATGGCAAATTAGTTTTTTTTTTTTTCCTTTTCTTTCACTTTTTTTGGTATTACTATAGACTAATGAATTTTTATGTATTCAATGTTTTGCAATCAATATAGCCATGTTCAAACTGTCCAAACTTTGGCTACTGGGAGTCCTTTCACACTAGCCCCTGTGTCCTTGTATCATGCCCCCATAAATCACTGAGCACTTCCTTGGTATAGCAAAATGTCCTAAACTTACCTTGTAGTTTCCATGCTCAACACCTGGAATCAGCTATTTCTCCAAAGATATTTTCCGTAAGCAAAGATGAGTAGAAACCAATATCTAGGTCCTAGGTATTGCTCATTGCTAGAGGAATATCATTGCTTCTATGTTCTTTCAGTGTACAGAGCTAGAATACACACACACATATATATGTTTTTAATTCATGAGTCCATATTGATATTGCCAATTCAAATTTAATATAGTTTAAAATTACAAGTGTTGGCTGGGAATGGTGGCTCACACCTGTAATCCCAGCACTTTGGGAGGCCGAGGCGGGCAGATCACTTGGGGTCAGTACTTCGAGACCAGCCTGGCCAACATGGTGAAACCTCATCTCTAAAAAATAGAAAAAAAAATTACAAGTGTTTTTATTAGACATTTTAAAAGAAGCACGAACAGACTTTGAATAATGAGTTAAATGTAAGAGGCAAGGACAAAGAAAGAATGAAGAATGAGTCCCTAAGTTCCCAGTTTGAGAACCTGAACTTGGGTCGATGGTGTTGCTGCTGCCATTTTACCCCAGGTAAGGAGTAAGAAAAAGAAAAAAATTCATAGGGCAGGGGTGGGGGATAAGTCCGTTATACATAGTTCAGTGCTTTGTTTTATTTGCTGCTTTGTTATAAAATTAAATAATCTATTTGAGAACTGACACAGGTGAGCAATATGAAAAGGAACTTACAGAAATATAAAATGTAAGTTATATCCAAAGTACAGCCAAGACTCATCTCAAAGACTATTCAAATACTGTTAAAATTTGTGGAATCTTTGTACTCCAGTATGTGGATGAAGCAAGAAACCTAAGTATGACTTCTTAGGGTACAGAAATCTAGCTCAAGCTAAGGAGGAAAGAAAAACAAATTTAAAATTAAGGTGAGAAACTTCTGAAAAATAAAGAGAAACTTAAAAGAAGCAACCTGGATTTAAAACATAGTGGACGAGTTTGCTAGGGCTGCCATTACAAAATACCACAGGCTGCGTAGTTTAAACAACATACGTGTATTTTCTCACAGTTCTAGAGAATAGAAGGCTAAGATCAAGGTGATGTTGACAGGATGGTTTTCTTCTGAGATCTTTATTCTTGACTTGTGGATGTCTGCCTTCATGCTGTGTCCTCATATGGTCGCCCTTTGGTCTCTGTGTTGTTTGTGTCCTAATCCACTTTTCTTCTAAGGGCAACAGTCATAGTGAATTAGGGACCACCTGTATGGCCTCATTGTACCTTAACTACCTCTTCAAATGCCCTATACCCAAACAGTCACATTCTGAGGTACTGGGGGTTAGAATTTCAACATATGAATATGCTGGGGAGAATACAGTTCAGCCCATAACACATGGGACAGAAAAAAGCCTTGTGATAGAACAGATACATGCTTGAGAAACTCAGGAAGTCTTCTCTATGACTGGGTCTCATTTCTAGCTGGACAAAGTTCAATGGCATTATTACTCCACAATAGCTTGAGCAAGTTGGAGATGATGATTAATGGTAAGCCACATGTTTGTCCACATTTCTATGGTCAACAATGAATACACACGGAGAAAACTGAAGACAGAATAATATATCCACCCTGTTTCTACCAAGATTTTCTAGGCTTTGGATTTGAGTCATTATGCTTAGTTTGCTTTCTGACCAGGGTGGGTGGCATTTAATCATTGCATTTTCCCTCTTTTTTCAGGACAAGTAGCCCTGTGCCAATGGCCTCATCTGATACCAGCCTTAGTTGTCATAAATGATATGGGAATGGTGGGTTTCATCTACCTTTCATCTACAGGAAAAACTAAAGGAGAGGAAATCAAGTTTTGTTTAGGATGCTATAAGTTTGGCACTTTTACGGATGAGAAAAGCACAGGGCTGGGGCTAGTGAAGTGACTGGTTCAGGGACTTGCTTGGCTAGTTAGGCACACCGCTAGGGCTCTGTCTCCTGTCTCATATCCCAGTGTTCTTTCTGCTTCTACACAACAAAGTAGTTCTGTGTTTAGTTTTTTCTGGTTAAAAAATGTTCCTGGAAGCATTGCTTACAAATAACTTGAAATGCCAAGGAACATTATAGTACAGTGGTTAAGAGGTGCAGACTGGCCAAACAAGCCTATGCTTGTATCTCAGCTTTATCATTCCAATGCTATATAGCCTTGAGCAGGTTGTCTAATTTCTTAAAACTTCAAATTCCTCAACAGTAAAATCGGGATAACAATAGCACCTACCACAGAACAGTCCCGAGGACTTAAGTTAAAGCATTTTGAAAAATTAATAGTGTTAGGTACATAGTAAGTGTTCAATAAATAGGAGGTGTTGTTATTCATCATAACACTCTAAAATTTATCAGAATTCAAATTTCTATTTTTTTTAGGTAAAATGAAGCAAAAATAAAGTAACAACAGGCAAACCTCTTTAATTTGACATCTTTCCAATTCACAACCAAGAGGATGCTTACTGCAACGTGCTAGGATCAAGCAGTCGAGCACAAGGACAAAAAACAAGCCTAATAATTGAGTCAAAGGGTTTTATAACTCTAATTATTTAAAATCACAGCTGAAGGAGAAAACAAAAATTTCCAAGGCAGTAGAATAAGAGAAAAGGAAGTTCTGAAACAAAAGAAAGAGCGTGGGAAAAAAGAAAGGTTGCTATTAGATCTGCGAGCTCACCAAAATATTAGTGCGAGTCAGGAGTAAAAGAAGCCACTTTCTAGCTTTTTCCTCAAGATAGCCCCTATAGCAAAGGAAGCCCTTTCTCCTTCCAAAGCAGAAGCTAAAGCAAAGGTTTTTAAGGCCAAGTAGACAGTTCTGAAAGGCATTACAGCCACAAATAAATATCTACCCATCACCCACCTTCCAGAGTCCCAGGATACTAAGGCTCCCAAAGGCAGCCCAAGCCCCCAGGAGAAACAAAGAATAGTGCCCTCAGAGAAACAAGCTTGAGCTGTATGCAACAATCAAGTTCCCCCGACTACTGAGTCAGCCATGAAGATGGACAACAACAACACATTGTGTTCACTGAGGATGGCAAAGCCAACAAGTGCCAGGTCAAACAGGCTATGAAGAAGCTTTGATGTTGACATGACCAATGTCAATACCCTGATCAGTCCTGATGGAAAGAAGGCACCATACGCTCAACAAGTTCCAAACTGTGATATTTTGGATGTTGCCAATAAAATTGAGATCATCTAAACTGAGCCTAGCTGGCTAATTCTAAATACACATTTTTATCACCACAAAAAAAAAAAAAAAAAAAAAAGAAATGAAAAGAAAAGAAAGAAACCAATTTCTGTATCTAAAAAATGAAGGTAAGATGCCAAAAGAAAATAAAATTATTTCCAACAAGAAACACTACTTGTCTTTCAGAGCCTGGGCTTTGCTAATGTGAAGAGGTTTGTTCTGATGTAGGGTCACATGAGGAATTGGCCATTACATCCTGATGGGAGACTTCACCAGTGACTCCCGTAAAATGCTGGCTACTCACTGGGCCCTCATGTTTGAGCTGGCTGCTATGTTAATTTTTTAAAATCAGTGATTTCTTTCAACAGTTGGTTTCAGGGCCCTGTTGGACAGCGTATCGTTCAAAATTAATGAGACACTATTCTTAAAGTATCTAATTGTGCACATGGGAAACTCTAGTCTCTGTTAAAGAAAGATAGCATTTTTAGAACAGATGTGAGGCACAAGTGATACTTAAAAACTATTTATTTTGTCAGTCTTTATTGCTTCAAGGGCCAAAGAGCAAGACCCAGAAGTAAAAGCACAAAGTAATGAAGTTACACAGCACATAAAGAAGACAGAGCCAGAGGGATTCTTTCAGAACAGACATCTGCAGCCTTTCCATCTAAATTGAAGGAGAAATGAACTTTCAGTTTTGTGGTCATTTCAGTTCTTTGCTTTGCTGAAATGGTCACCAATGAGTCAGAGCCATTAATACTCTTCGTTAATTTTATTTCTACTGATTTCAGTTCTCGTCTATGAACTGCATTGGGAACCCTTTGTAAGGCGATTTGACAGTATTTATCTAAAAAATGTTTAAAGTGCACATCCTTTGACCTAATAATTTCAGTTTTAGGAATATCTCTATAGAAATCCTAAATTCTAAAGTGTATAAAGAGAGAGCTATGAGGAAATCTGTCCCATTGTCTGAAATACTATAAATTGAAAGCCACCTAATGCCCACCAGTATGGACTGGCTAAATAGACTGTCATTTAGCGCTATATATATACACACACATATATATATACACACCTTGGAATCAGACTACCTGAGCTCCCATTTCACTACAACTTATTAGTTGTGGCTGCTTGTATTAATTTCTATTGCTGCCTTAACAAATCACCACAATTTTATAGGTATTAAACAACACAGACTTACTATTTTACAGTTCAGCAGGTCAGAAGTCTGGTATGAACTAAAATCAGTGGGTGGGCAGGGTTGCACTCCTTCCTGTAAAGTCTAAGAGAAAATCCCTTTCCCTGCTCATTCAGGTGTTGGCAGAATTCAGTTCCATGTGGTTGTAAGACTGAGATCTCTGTTTCCTTGCTGGCTATTAGCTGAGGGCAGCCTTTAGCTCCTAGAGGCCTCTTGCTTGTCCCTGCACATAAATGTTGACCTCTCAAAAACAGCGACAGGGCGGTGAATCCTTCTCAGGCTGCTGTCTCTCTGACCCTGCTTCTACCATCACAGCTCTCTCTAATCCAGCTGGAAAAAGCTCCACCTTTAAGGACTCAAGTGATTAGATTGGGTCCACCTAGATAGTCCAGCATAATCTCTCCATTTTAAGGTTCTTACTGTTAATCACATCTGCAAAGTCTCTTTTGCCATGTAAGATAACATATTCACAGGTTCCAGGGATTTGGACATAGACATCTTTGGGGACCATTATTCTATCTGCCACTCCTCTCTAAGCCTCAGGTCCCTCATCTCTAAAATGGGACTTCTTTTGACATATAATTGTTGTGACTTTTAGATGAGGCAAAGTTCTTAGCACATAGCAATTGCTCAGAAAATGTTAGCCAGCATCATCATTGCTATGTAGCCATTAGAAAGAATGAGATAGAACTGTGCTACTGACATAGAAAGATACTCAAAAGTTATAATGGCAAAGTAAGCTATGGAAGACTGCTTATAGTATAACCATTTTTCTGTAAAAGGAGAAAAAAGGAGGAAAGATGGATCATTGTATTGGCTTAGGGAAAAAATGGATGAATATCAACAGATTGAGACTGAGAAGGTAAATACAGACTTGGAGTTTTAAAAATAATGCACAAGTTTTATTTTCATATTTAAAGTGGCAGCCCCACTAAAAAGACAAATAGAATGTTTATTTTCCAAACAAGTGTGGAAACAAAAAGGAATTTTAAAATGATTACTTACAAGGACAAAAAAGAAGAAGAAAAGCATGAAAAATTTTGATAAATAAAAAATTCTAAGAAAAATGCTAAAAACAATCTCAAACTTATCAATAATCTCAATAAATATAAAAGATCACATCTGCTTATCAAAATACAGAGACTCTCAAGTTGGAGAAAATAACAAAAGCTGTATGTGTAAATATATCACTTGGGTAAAATCTTAAAACACGAACATTAATTAATATATTGATCGCAGAAAGATACATATTTAGTAAAATTATAGGAACAGAGATGGGAAATAAATGCATCAATTTCAGGCTTGTGATTGCCTCTAGGAATAAAAGGAGGGAAATGGCATGAGGGAAGACTATAAAAAGCATATCAACTATATTTGTAATGTTTCATTTCTTCTTTTCTATTTATTTGTTTATTTATTTATTGAACATGAATAAGTTCTTCAGTGGTGATTTCTGAGATTTTGGTGCACCTTTCACCCAAGCAATACCCAATATGTAGTCTTATATCCTTCACTCTCCTCCAACCCTTCCCCCTGAATCCCCGAAGTCCACTGTATCATTCTTATGCCTTTGCATCCTCATAGCTTAGCTCCTAATCTTTTTCATAAAAATAAAATATCTGAAACATGGTACAAGATATTTACCTTTTTAAATTCTGCTCTGTTATATCCTGTACTTTTCTGTGTGTATAAAATATTTTGAATATTTGTTCAAAGAACTGTACACAGAAGTCAGAAATAGAGATGCTGACCTAATGGCACATATATTTTGGGTTCTAGAAAAAATTCTAAACTTTTAAAGATAGACATGGAACTAGGGCAGACAGAGGGAAATGTATTTCCACTACTTGTCCATTGGTTACGGTTGCCATCTATTGAACAGTTACACTAGGTTAAGGATGATACTGTTTGAAAATGCCCAAAATATGTACATGAAATGTTTGAGAAGACTTAAGTAGACACTTGTATGCAAAGTTAATACAGTTCAGAAATGTCAAAAAACAAAGAGGCAATTGGAACTGTGACTATATTTCTCAGAGAAGTTTAATTTTGAGCCAGAATATGAAGAAGTTTATGGAGTTCCAAGAGGGAACAATTCAGATAGGAAAATGCACTGTGCCGAGGCACAAAGAAGGGACCTTGTTACCGAATGCAGGGGACAATAGGAGTTCAGTGTGACTGGAACAGATTTCTTTCCGAAATTCTGAAGAGCTGTGAAAGCAGATGCAGGAATTTTATGGGCGTAAGCACAGGAATATGTCAATGTGCAATTAAATAGAAGAGGTAGGCTACTAGGAGAATAGGTCTAATGTCACAGATTTAGATTAACCATGCTAATCAACTTCTTCCTTACACATTTGCTGGCTCCCCAGTAAAAATGTAAAGCATAAAGAAGGTATTTATGAACTGCTTTGAAACAAAAATGGGAAATGCTGATGGAGAGCTGTGAGTCAGCCTCAGCTCCTTCCCTGCTGAAAGTGTTAAAGTTACCTCTCCAGGGCCAGATGCAGTTATTGAAGAGATCGACACAGACAAATATTCTTCCCCAGAAAGGATCATCTATTTTGAAAATATCCTACTTCATGTCATCACAATACTTTAATGTCTGGCTATTCATCATTCTACCTTCAAGTTAGTTTGAGTGCAATACTCAACCTATGTTCTATTTTGGGTGATGCAGACAGTCACAACCACTGATTAGAAACTTGAGTTCGTCCAGATCTTGTGGCTTACAGCCCAAGGCACCTGTGACCTGCCTGGTTCATCACCGCGTCCCGCTGCCTTGGCCTCATTATTGCCCTCCACACCCTGATTCCTACCAGTGTTGTTTCAGATCTGGGCTCATCCCCTTTTGCCCCCAACACTGAGGCAGCTTCTAGATGCTGTCTCCACCAACGGCCGCCAGAGTGAACTCACGCTGTCTTTAATGGCCAAACTGAAAGATCCCTGCTACGCTAAAAACCTTCATAAGAGAGCCTTACCACGGATTGCCTCACTGGTGTGTTTCTGTGAGTTGTGAGGTGGGTCACAGGCCATTTGCTACTAAAATAAAACCCCAAAGACTCCATAGACTCACTCCTGTACCTAGATGCCTTCCCCCGTCACCGAGTCACCAACTGTGCTGCCTGGCAAATTCCTTCTCCTCCCGCAGGTCTCGGCTCAGATGCTCTCTCTGTGAACCCATAATCCTCAGCGCCCATCCCACGCCGTCCGACTCACGTCCTTCTCCTACAGGCTTGCTGTGCTTTGTACAGACTTCCATTTAGGAATTGTCTTGTTTCGTTGCAACTGTTTATACGAACGTCTCCCGTTTCATTGTAAGCTCCTTAAGAACAGAGGCCAAGTCTTAGCTCTTCTTACATCTCCAGTAAATAGCAGTTTCTGGCACATTTTAGGCACACAGCAGATGTTAAAGGATGAATTAGTAAATTAGTACTACCACTCACATGGAGTAGACTCCCCAGTTAATCAGAGCAACAATTTTTTCCCATTCCTACTATATGTGGCAGCAAAGAAAAACCTTTCTTCCTAATTATTTCATATAATACTGTATCATGAAATATCTGCATTTTGAGAGTAAAGCCTGAAGGAAGTTATTTTTTTCCCTCATAAAATTAAAGACCTTAATTATTGGCAATGAGAGGATACTACATTCATTGGAGGAAAGAGTGGTCTAGCGATTCTTTCTATGTTCCTGTAACTAATTAAGGGTGAGTAATTTTTAAAAAATTGGTACTCATAAAAATTGACCACAAACCAATAAGAACAATGAGTTGAATCATAAAAATTCCATGCTATTTATATTTCTCCACACACACTCAGTACATTTATTTATTCTAAATGGAAAAGTACAAATATTGGGATAAAAACATTTAAACTACAGAAATAAGAAATTCCAAATGCTAATTCTGCTTAAGCGGCAGAATTTAATTCTGTACTAAGCTACTGTATGTGGGATTAAGAGGCATAGTTAACCAAACATTTGAGAACAAGTAATTACCACTGCATCTCTCTATCACATATTTGCCTCACACATAATTTATACAAGTCCACAGAGGGGAAAAATAAAATGCTGTTTGAAACATTTTTTTTCTAGCCACACATTTTTCAGGCTTACTTTTTTTTTCCTCATCAAAGACTGTTCATTTTTATGGTCTTATATTGGATAACAGTGGGATATTTTCTCTCTGATATACAGGGACAGAGAAACAACATCTCTAACCAGTTATTCTTGGCTGTGTCCTTCCTGCCAAATCTTGGGCATCTGAATGTGGAGGTGCACAGTCCCTGTAGTCGGTTTATATAATACTTTCAGAGTGGAATGGACATGCAAAGAACACTGTCATTTATTCATTCAACAAACATTATGAGACACTTTCTATGTGCCCAGAATTGTAGTGGGCTCTCAGGATACCCATGAATAAGACAGGGTCCCTACCCTTGAGACTGTAGTCTAGTAGTAAAGACAATTAAACCAAAAATTACAAAATAAAACACTAAGAGCTGTTGGGGGTAGGATGCACGAGGAGTTGCAGGGATACCAACACCTGTCTGAGATGGTCAGAGGCCATTTATGTTGCTTCTCGAATGGCCTGTAGGGCTTACGCAGTTGAAGGAGGGTAGGAAAGCGGAAAATTCAAAGCTGAGGGAATACCTGAAAGAGATCAGAGTATGAAATGGGAAGTGGAAGTAGATGAGGCAGGGTGACGCCTACTGATGCAGCAGAGCAGATATTTACAAACAGAAGTGAGTCTGAGTCTCTAGGTGACTGTTTTCTGTGCTCACAACCAAGTAACAACTTCTACAGCCCTCCTCCCTTTCTCTACCTGGGGCACCTACAATACAGAGAACAGTTGAGGGAGACATATTTGAGACAGTATATTTGAATATATTTGAGACAGACATTTAAGTCTCTATGCAGTAGCATGTTGGCTTGACCAATTCTGGTATTTGTTTATTTTAGTATTTTGTATGAAACATGGAGAAATGGTGCTATCAAACCATAACTTGTCTGCAACTCCAGCCCAGCTCTGGCTACAATGTGGTATTCAGCAAGAGCCTGGCCTGGAGCAAGGGATTTAACCTTCTTGTACTTCAGAGCCTCATCTTTAAAATAGACTGCAGCAAGAATTAAGTGAGTGTATGAAAGAGCACAGAACAGAGCCTGGCATAAAGCAAATGCCCAGAAAGTATCAGCCATAATAATTTTACTCCTCATGTGGGAAGTGTCGGTGAAACTAGTCACCTAGTTATTTAAATAATAAGCACATCATTTACAGAAAATGGGTTCAGGAGTAAAGCTGCTATTTTTGGCTGTCTTTGACATTAACATTAAGGATATTAGGAAAGTTAACTCTATGAACACAAAGGGTGAACTTTGGCAGCCTTTCAAAAGAGTTAACAATCTAATTTTTTACCTATATCCATTCATTGAACATTCATTATCCCCACACTTACTGAGTATCTACTGATATCAGGCATGAGGATGCAAAGATACCTGAGAAGGCCGCTCATCTATTATTCATTCAATACACATTTACCAAGTACCCAGAAACAGCAAGTCACTGATGGGGGAAAAAAATGATGCATCAGACCCTCCAGTAGCTTACAGGCTAATGGGGGAGGTAAGTGGTGTGTTCACAATGGAGACACAAGAAGGAAGGTGATACATACTACAAAGAGGTAGGGACAATAATAATGAACACTTCTTTACACCAGGCTCCATGCTAAGTGCCTTACTTGGATTATCCCAGGGTGCTGTGGGAGTTGAGAGGATGGAGAGATAGCTCTCAGCTGGGGTGATCTGGAAAAACTTCATAGAAGTGGAGGCATTTGAATAGGACCTTAAAAAATCACTACTTCTGGAGCATTTTGCTTAACCCTGGTTGTACAACAGAATAGGCCCAATGGCTTTCTCTAAAGATGTTTGGTATAAAGACTATCTTAAAGGAAATACTTTATCTGATAAAATGGGATTGTTTCTACTGAAGACTCATCTGGCTACAAAACAGAACTACTATCAACCTGAGAAAGAATCCAGCTGTTGCTTAAAAATTAACAACTTCCCATTACATCATCAAGCCTGATAATCATCTTGCCAGCAACTCCAATTCCATCTCACCCCTTAATACTCCTTCTTTCCCCTAGGTCACTGGGAAGCTTGCTGGAGGCACTCTCTGGGATTCTGTTTCCAGTTACTGGTTGCGTAATGTATTGATAAAGCAAAGCCAAATATGAGTAAGAAGAAAAACCTAATTAGAAATGAAGCACGCAGTGTCCCAACAAGAAAAATGCCAGGGCTTCAAAAATAGGAAACCAGTGATGCATAGTTTCTTCTGTCACTGAAGAAATCATCCCAGTACTTAATAAGCCAGAAAATGGATTAAGCAGATGGGGGAAAGTTGTCAGCGGCAAAGAATGGGCACCTACAGAGAAACAGAATTATTTACAACCAAAATGACTGACTGGCACACATTAAAGAATATCTGTTTGTGTCTTGAAATGAATGCTATAGAAAATCTGTAGTAGTTATGAAAACAAATGCAAAATCGGCCACCAAGAGAGAACATCACAGGCTATGGGCTGATACAGAAATGCTGGAGATGCTGACTTTTTTTTCTTTATTGAATTGACTATTTAAGTGAAGCAACCAAAATGATAACTTGGAGTAGAGTGTGGATGCAGCTTAATTCAAATAAACTTGCCATTAAATATAAAGAAAACCTTTCTTTCATAAGAACCCACTTGTACAGCATATGTATCTACATATTCTTCTCTCGCTACACATGTCTGAACATGTTTCTAGCAAGTTGACTGGTGACACTTAGCTCAGTTGATAGGACATGTCCTCTGGCTCATAGGAGAAACAGCAAAGGTTCAGTACATTTAAGTCTTTGAAGATTATAGGAACAAAAACTCAGTTTTAAGTGTCAGGGAATTGCTGTATGATCTTTACCACATCACTTAACTTCTAAGTTTTCTAATCATTGTACTGTACAACTGAAAGAATGATAGTCTCACTCTCTCTCTCTCTCTCTCTCTCTCTCTCTCTCTCTCTCTCTCTCTCTCCATACCCTTGAACACTGAGAGACAACAGACTGAGCAGGAGGCTCTTACATCTGCAAGAAACAAAACTGGAGACCAGCAGGACACATAGCTTCTGAGTGATGGTGTAACAAGTTGCTATTTATACCCCATCTTCCGTTCACCAATGTGAACTAGGGGTCTATCCCTACAAGAGAGTAATTTTAGGGAATGAGCTTCCTGGTGAGCTCACAGCTTAACACTGCTTGTATCACCATCTTGAGTCAGCAGTGGATAATGCTGTGCAGAATAAACTAATTTTAGTCATCTGTGGTATCCTTGTAAACACTTCATAGTGATTCTTTAAAAAGTCAGTGGGAACTTGCTATCTCTGCTTCATTTCCTACTCCCAATAATTTGCTAGGGTTATTTTTAGGTGACTGTGTCGTACAGGATTTGTCTAAGTGAGCTCCTGTTTCAGAATGGCCATTTGAAAATTCTGCCATAGATTTTGAAGTCAGAAGGCTGTCTGGTTAAATGGATCCAGAAAAATTACTAACAGATATGATGACAAAGGACATGGAAATATAAGTGTCCTGTATGTACTACAGGAAAAAGTGCTGCCCACCTTTCTCTCATTTCAGCAACACTTTCAGTGAGCCCCACCGCTCATGGAGAGATGAGGGGAGAAAAAGGCTTATTCCTGAAGCTAATAGCTTTCCTTCTCTCTCTAATGCTATACGTTTGCAGTGACAAATGATTCCCTCAGCTTCTGAATCATCTCCTCATTCTGTGATGCACCCCTGGGCTCTGAGTTTTATTTCATTGGCAGTCAGTCACATGCTGAATATAGAGCACCTCTAATTTGTTCAGTGTCTCATGGATCACTGAGAAAGAATAGGGCCTTATGACAAACTCCACTGGTCAGAGCGCCCAGATCTAGGTGTGTGATCACAGCCTTTAACACTTGACTAGGAACTCATATTTCATGGAGTGAGAATTGTGAGGCCCTGCACTAGGGTTTTGTGTTTCTGAGAAAGACACTGAGTTTGACTGTATTTATCAAGGAATGTGGATACCAAGAGGAGCGGCTGAGTTGGGAAGAAGCGGGGGTAAAGAGAATTCTAGACAAATTAAACCTCTCAGTTAGCAACAAGTATCCCATAGGCCAGAAAGAGTGTGAAGGGATTCAGTCATATGTGAAAGAAGTTCTGTGGTTTTTGTCTTGTCTTTCTTGAAAACCTTTGGCCCTGGAATGTTTGATATCGATTTTCCCTGGTCTAAAAAGAGAATTAGAGAATTTCAAATGAAGCGTATGTGACACAAAGTGAGAAGACAAGGAGGGACGGAGAAAAGAGAGGCAGAATCGGAAATGTTAATAGGAAAAAGGAAGAAAATGTTGTGTCCTGTAATTATTTATATAAGAAAGGCAGCTAATAAGTGTTCCAGTGTAGAATTTCTATTTCTTGAATTCATTAAAAGTAATTTTGAGACTCCTGGATTGGTGGTGGGGGAGGCAAGACTTTGCTAAGGAAAACTTTGTTTAAATGCCTCTTTCCAAAGCAAATACACATCATACCAAGATATACAACCTATGTGTAGCTTCACTGTGCTGCTGGAAACTCTGCCTCGCTATGTGATTCTTCTTTACTGAGGATCCTGCTGTCCTCATCTACCCCTTGAAAAGTGAGTTTGATGGACTCTGGGTGAGTAAAGCAAGTCTTTCAGAGGAGAGGAGAGGCAGCACTTTTGGCTGTCTGCCAGCGAAAGCCCTGTGCAGCGGTCTGGTCTCTGTGAACCATGCAGGCAGTGTTGCTGCAGGATCCTAAGAAACCAACCTTTTCAGGAACGTTGTGTAAAGGAATGTCTGGAATGTGTTTAGCCTTGAGAGCTTGCAAGAAGCCTTTATAGTTCATGATGAAGAATGGGAAAAGCAGTATTATAATGTTAGGCAAGACTGGTTCAGATCAGAGAGAAATGGAGGAAGAAATCATTAAAATGAAGGGTAGGATTGTCTCTTCGCAACCATTAAAGGCAGTTTCAGAATTTCCTTCTGGATTCCGTGCATCACACAGACTATCTACTATCATCCCAGGTTAATGAGAGGGTAGGTACTATATAAATAGGTTATAAACTTTAAAATAAAAAAGCAACTCCCAGAAATTTTTTTTTCATGTTGGTCTTTAGCTTAGAGTAGATGAATGAACACTGTGAAAATATCAGCATAATTGCACCTTTTACTTTATATTATTAACAAATGCTATTCATGGAATCAGAAGTTCTATTTTGAATTACATTTTAAAGGTTTTAAATATAGTTGAAGGTTTTAAAAATTCTATTCATGGGTAGATGTCTGTATGCATGTACATATACACATATGGGAGTACATTTTGCCTGCATGCCTCTTTTATTTATTAAACAAATTTGTAAATTTGTTAAAGCTGAAGGCATTGTTTTAACAAAGGTTATTTAGTTTAAAATCATATTTATTGTGTAATGTGGTTTTTTACATTTTACCTTTATTTTGAAACTCTTCCTTTTAGGATTTCTTAAATTTTTTGTCTGCATTCCACAGTGAGTTAGTACACTCAAACGTATATGTTTATATGTTATTTATATACACATATAAATATGTGTTAATATATATGTGTATATGCATGTATATGTGTGTAAATGTATATAAAACTAAAACAAAATTTCACAAAACAAAATCTGCCCTTACCAAGTGTGATGCATTCTGTTATTTCTATTCCATTCTATTACTTCATTTGTATAAAATTTATATTAATTTCCAGACTCACCAATGGGTCATGACCTGAAGTTTGGAAAACACTGCTTTACCAAGCCCTTTACAAAATTTCATAATTGTATTAAAGTAAATAAAATATTGTAGGGCAATAATATGGGTATGATTTTAAATGATTCAAGGAAATAAAAGTGTGCTAATAAAAGGACTCTATTTTTTACTTACATTAGTTATGATCACTGTTGTTATATTATCATATTCTGAAGAATATTAATCTTTTAAAGAAGAAGATAGACATGTAATCTCTTTTTTGCTTTTTAAAGAACATTTTTTGCAACTTCTCAAACTTAAAAATCAAGCTACTTCCTTCCTTTAGGCTTCTTATATCCCATCCAATTTTTTTTTTAAAGAAAAGATAATGAGGCTCATGCCTGTAATCTCAGCACTTTGGGAGGCTGAGGCAGGCGGATCATGAGATCTGGAGTTTGAGACCAGCCTGACCAACATGGAGAAACCTCATCTCTACTAAAAATACAAAAATTAGCCGGGCATGGTGGCACACGCCTGTAATCCTAGCTACTCGGGAGGCCGAGGCAGGAGAATCGCTTGAACCCCAGAGGGGGAGGTTGCAGTGAGCTGAGATTACACCACTGCACTCCAGCCTGGGCAACAGAGCACAGAATTAAAAGCTGGTTTTAGAATAAGCTCACTTAACCCTATTCTAAGAAGGCCATATGCAGCAGGAGGATGAATGCAGATTCAGGCCCTGGACACTCGATGGTTCCTTAAAATGGATGTGTAAATTTAACTTTTGAAGATAGGATCAGATATTAATTACCAAAAAAAGGGTAATTATTTAAAGAAACTTTGTGGTGATCACATCTGTGAAAATGAAGAATCATTCTGTAATGTGAATCCTGACTCTAATTCAGAGGTCCTTCACTCATTAATTAAACTGATGGACTGGTCAGAACCCAGTAGATCCCACGTATTCCACCTTAACACGTATGGTTTATAAGTATAAATTTTTGTATATTGAGCTGGATTAAAATAGGGGCCTATCCATACCTTTTCTTGATGCTGCCTACAGAGTTTATAGATTGATACTGAGAAATATATATTTCAAAACTCCACACATGACAATATAGATTCCCTGGACAGCAAAACAGACTCTTCTAATAAGAATGACCCTTTGAGAATCTCCTTTTTGGACTGGCCTCTTCCTCAGTGACACTCTTTTTTTCTTTTTTTGAGACACAGTCTCACTCTGTCACCCAGACTGGAGTACAAAGGCGCGATCTTGGCTCACTGCAACCTCTGCCTCCCAGGTTCAAGTGATTCTCCTGCCTCAGCCTCCCAAGTAGCTGGGATTACAGACATGTGCCACCACGTCCAACTAATTTTTTTTTTTTCTTTTTTAGTAGAGACAAGGTTTCACCATGTTGGCCAGGTTGGCCTTGAACTCCTGACCTTAGGTGATCCAACCGCCTTGGCCTCCCAAAGTGCTAGGATTACAGGTGTGAGCCACCGCGCCCAGCCTTTAATTCACATTTTGAAACTCTAGGAAAAGGATATGGTTTGCAGCATTTCCCAAATGAGTCCTTTTCTTTTTTCCTCATAGAATGGCTTAGAATGCACTTTACAAAAAACTGACAAAGGGCAATTGTGTATCCTTCATGTTTGCTTTGGTCCTTTGTTCTCCCAAAAGGCTGCTAATGGCCTGCTTTACCATTCGGACTTTTTATTATCAGCAGAATTCAACCTTGACTTGTTTCTAGTGATGAGGCAGCACATTTCAACCTGTAACATTTCGAACTGTGTGAAATTGCTGATATTTGACCATTTTTTACCTACTAAAATGACAATTTCATATGGTTCAAACTAATACTTAGGATAGTGAGTGCAAGTGCCATTTGCATCCACCTGGTTCAGGTACTCCTTCCAAATACCTGAAGGAGGACGATGAGGGTGTGAGGACTGGATTCTCCCAGTTTGTACCCCCATTGAGCAAATATTTATGGAAAGCTTATTATATACTTTGGATATGCTGTCCATAGCAACTTACCTGTAAAATATTACCTCCCTCCCTCCCATTTTATCAGTGAAATACTTGTTGCAAAAGGTTTGGAGGAACATAAGCCAAAAAATGACATCTGAATATTTTTTTCAGACCCTGGGTACCACCACCAGCTCTGCTGTTTCTGGGTTTTCCAAATGCCCGGGTCAGCAGTTTCCAACCCCTCCGAGATACCCAGGGTTCTTCCCACGGAGCTGTAGCTGTCATAAGACACTGGTGGGAGGGCCCGAGAAGTAAGCTCCCTGAAGAGTACTTGGCACCTCCTTCACACTGGGCCAGGTGTTAGGAGATAGCTGACTCTGGGATGGGTCTACTAGTTAAAGTGGTGATTAACATTCATTTACTTATCTATTCTTTCCCTCAACACATTGTTATGGAGTGACCAGAAAATGTGTCCAGTAACTGTGCTAGGGTAGGGATGCAACATTGGACAGGAGAGCATCCTGCCTAGCCTCTGCCACCCACAATCTACCACAGGAGGCAGGAGTCAGCAGGCACTTACAACTGAGTATGGTGGGCAATTCAGGTGAGGCGATATGAAGATAGCCAGGTGGGAATGGGGATGGAACGGTATATTGAGAATCGCGTACTCAGAGTTCCCTGCTTTGGGCTGGGGAGAAATTTGGGCAGTGTTTCATTATCTGTAGGGCATGCCTATTACCACAGTTAACAATTTTGGAGAATGCAGTTTGGGAATCACCAAACCAACTTCCTCCCGTTGATCAGGCACCTCCAGCTCCCAATTCAGAGTCCATGCCTTTTTTAAATTATTATTATACTTTAAGTTCTAGGGTACATGTGCATAATGTGCAGGTTTGTTACATATGTATACTTGTGTCATGTTGGTGTGCTGCACCCATCAACCCGTCAGCACCCATCAACTTGTCATTTACATCAGGTATAACTCCCAATGCAATCCCTCCCTCCTCCCCCCTCTCCGTGATAGGCCCCAGTGTGTGATGTTCCCCTTCCCGAGTCCAAGTGATCTCATTGTTCAGTTCCCACCTATGAGTGAGAACATGCGGTGTTTGGTTTTCTGTTCTTGCGATAGTTTGCTGAGAATGATGGTTTCCAGCTGCATCCATGTCCCTACAAAGGACACAAACTCCTTTTTTATGAGTCCATGCCTTTTTATTCTACCTGCTGTCTTAGAGGCCCTGTAGTCTGTTTTTTGCCTGTCTCCTCGTTGCAGAGGGTATATGTCAAAAACTGTCTATCTGCACTCTTTATTCTCTCTAAATGCCTTATAATGTGACCAAATCAATATAACACACTTGTAAAGGTTAATGTAAAATAAATTATTTCAAAATATAAAGTGACTTTTTCCTCTAACATCCCTATAAAGAAAAACAATCTTTTGTGCTTTGAGTAACTAAAAAACCTAGAAGTCTCTAGTATTATAAAGCTATGAACTACAATGTGAATACTAAATTCTCTGAAGGTTTTCTAAAAGAATTGAGTTCAACACAAATCACCTTCAGTTTCACCACATTTGGGATGAATAAAATCTAACGTTTACTGCATGTTTATTATGGACCAGGCACTCTGCCATGTGCTTTACCTAGATTATCTTATTTCACAACTGACGAGTTGGATGCTGTTGTTACTCCCATCTTATAGAAGGCACTAGAATTTTAAGTAACTTGCCCAAGACCACACAGCTATCTAGCAAATGGTGGAGCAGCATATGAAGGGGAGAATCCTTCTTTTAAGTGTCTTCTGCCACTTTAGATGCTAACTCTGGGGTTCACAGAGCAAAGCCAACTATGAGCCCCCAAGTTCGAACAAAGTGATCATTTACTTTTTGCAACCCTACATTAGAAAATGTGTGACATCTACCAAACGGGTATCCTTGGGGAACCTTCAAAATCTGTCAACTGGAAATAAGATTCTAGAGGGGGAAACCCTAAAACCTTTAATTGCTCCAAGATGATATGTTGGTTTGGCAGAACTGGCTCATCTTAAAAGGAAGTTTTTTTGGAAGGTATAAGCAGCATTAAAGAAACATGATTCTTGTTCTCATACTTATAAAATCATAGTTATCATTTCTAGGTTTGCTGAAGACTTGGTTTTATAGTCTTTTACTAAACTGGAGAAAACTCACTTAGGTACATTCTGCACTTTTTGTCCCTTCACCAAAGAACCTCATAGGGTCTTAAATATTTTTAAGTTACTCAAGACACCAAGTAGACATTAGAGGGAAAATCTCTTTATATTCTAAAATAATTTATTTTACATTAACCTTTACAAATTGCTACATTGATTTGGTTATATTAAAAGGCTTTAAGAGAAAATCAAAACTGCATTAAGAAAGTATTTTTTTCTCTTCTTTTCTTTTTTCAGTTGAGATGGGGTCTCACCATATTGTCCAGGGTGGCCTCAAACTTCTGGCCTCAAACTATCCTCCCACCCTGGCCTCCTAAAGTGTGATTACAAGCATGAGCCACCACACCCAGCCAAGAAAGTATTGTAAAATCTAAAGTAACTGGAGCTTCAATAAGTTTACTGTTTTCTCAGAAAAAACAAGTACAGATGGATTTTCAAGGAGGTAAAAGAGATGAAAACAGAAGGTAAAAATGATAATTTAATGAGGCATAGAGGTGAACTTGAGAATTTGCACCTAAAGAAAAGCTTAAAGAAACAGAATAAATAATCCTGGGAGGATGTATAGCATGGGATTAAGAACAAAGCCTTAGAGTCCCACAGCATGGGCTTATTAATTAGATATGTGACCTAGTGCAAGATACCTATACTGCCTTACTTGGTTCCTTCCTATTTAAATGAACTTGCTAATAAGACCTACCTCATAAGGTTGCTTGCTATGAAAATTAAATAAGACAATGTGTAAAAAGTCCTTAGGACAATGTCTGGTAAGTGTTCAATAACTGTTAGCTATTAAAAGTAGAAAATGTCATTATGGCTGCATATTTGGATGGCAGTGGAGAAGGTAAATTAAACAAAGGTAAGTTAAAACAAAACGTGGGCAATGATAGGTCTGCTGAGGCATTAATACTAGAACTGACACATTGTAGGTGCTTAGTAAATACTGAATGAATGAATCAGTCAATCAATTAATCAGTGAATGAATCAATGAAAGGAGTCACAGGAAGAAAATATTACTCTTAGAAAAGCTCAATTCTTTGCATTCTGCAGGCTCTGTAATCTTCCCTAATCTATCCATAAGACAGAAGTTATCCGCCACAATTCAGAATGGCCTTTCCATGTCTCATGTAGCATCTCACGTCAGTGCAGTAAATTTTTAACTTTTTGCAAAACTACCATAAAATATACACAAAGACATCATGAACTTATAAACAAGAACTCTAACTTGAAGTGACCTCAACATGAGGATAGGAGAAAAAGATGTTTAAAGATGAAGTTATATTTAACACATCCCTTATTTCTGCCTAAATAGTGTGATTTGAAATGTCTGAGTGTTGTGTGAAAAGAAAACACACACTTTTTTGAAAAATGTAACTATAAAAGAAAAGGGAGTGTATTGAGTGAGGAAGTTGAAATGAGAAGCCAGGACATTAGTTATTTTTCTGCCACTAGGAGAGGTATCATTACTCTATGTTCCTTCAATTCAGTTATGTACCTTCAGAAATTACTTTGGGCTTCTTTCCAATTCTGAACCATGAGTAAAATCACAAACACATTCAACAACAATATGTTCCTCTTGCGTAAATGTCTCTTCTAGGCCACATACATAATTAAAATCCTGTTGACTCAGGAATAACATCTCAGAACTGAATGTCCAAACTCTGTAACTTGCTTCCTTTTCTAACCAGACAGCACAGCTGCCAAGAGCTTCGGGGCCCTCTGTCTCTTTTCTCCATGTATAATTATTATATATTATATAGCATATATTTGATTTGCCAAAGCCTGCCAGTAAAGGTTCCTATGACTACTTATTTGAACTTTGTTGTGTATACATGTGACCAAAAACACAGTGTACCAAAGAAAAAGAAGAAAAGGAGGTGGCGTGGGAGTGGATGTGCTTAGCAATTTTTTTTCCGTGGAAATGAGATGAAAATCTTAAGGCACAGGAATATATACTGCTTTGTAAAGGAAAATTCACTTAAGGTGAAAGGAAATTTTAAAAATTAGTGATACCATTACACATAATTCAAATCCTTGGTTTACAATATCTGAAATGAGAAAATTGATGTTAAAAGGTCTTCAAAATATATGTGGGGCATAAAATAAAACACTTTGGCTTTCTTTCACCTTTGGGCAGCTCCAGATTTAAACCAGACATGAAAATCTATCGTATTTTTAAAGATCTCTAGAGAGAGAAGTTGCACAATGTTTCTCAGGAAGTTGTTCCAATATTCCTCCCAGTCATAAAACTCTTACATTCTAACCTAAATCCCTCACGTTCTAGTTTCAGCCCATTTCCCTTTGCTCTGCCTAAGTAAGATTGGAGAACAGTTGCTCATTTACCAAACCAACATTATGAGACTATCCCCAGTGCTGTATATATTTTTCAGCAATGGAAATTAAACACATAGCCCGCAGTTGCCTGGATCTCTTCTATTCCTTCAAAAATATTTAGATATGATATTGGCTCTTTTTCAGTTTTCTGAAAGTTCTCCATTCTTCCGTAAATTTTCAGAGAAATCTGCCCATCTTTTAAAGCATTTCTCCATGCAACAAAAGGAAAAGTAGAAAATGGGATTACATCAAACTAAAAAGCAAACCACAGCGAAAGAAATTATTAACAAAGTAAAGGCACTACCTATAGAAGGGAAGAAAACATTTTTAAACTGCACATCTGGCAAGATGTTAATATTCAGATATATAAGAACTTAGCTCAACAGCAAAAAAAAAAGTTCAAATAATCCAATTTTTAAGATGGGCAAAAGGCATTAATAAACAGTTCTCAAAAGAAGACATACAAATGGACAACAGGTCAATGAAGAAATGCTCAGCATCAGTAATCATCAGGGAAGTCCAAATCAAAACCACAATGAGGCCGGGTATGGTGGCTTGTGCTTGTAATCCCATCACTTTGGGAGGCCAAGTTGGGCGGATCACCTGAGCTCAGGAGTTTGAGACCAGCCTGGGCAACATGGTGAAACCTTAGCTGGGCATGGTGGCGTGTGCCTGTAATCCTAGCTACTTGGAAGGCTGAGGGATGAGAATTGCTTGAACCCAGGAGGCAGAGGTTGCAGTGAACTGAGATTGCATCACTGTACTCCAGACTGGGTGACAAAGTGAAACTCTGTCTCAAATAAAAATTTAAAAAAATAAAAATTAAAAAGCCAGCCGGGTGCAGTGGCTCATGACTGTAATCCCAGCACTTTGGGAGGCCTAGGTGGGTGGATCATGAGGTCAGGAGATCAAGATCATCCTGCCCAACATGGTGAAACCCCGTCTTTACTAAAAATACAAAAATTAGCTGGGTGCGGGGGTGCATGCCTGTAATCCCAGCTACTTGGGAGGCTGAGGCAGGAGAATTGCTTGAACCCGGGAGGTGGAGGTTGCCGTGAGCTGAGATCGTGCCACTGCACTCCAGCCTGGCAACAGAGCGAGGCTCCTTTTCAAAAAAAACCAAATCAAACCAACCAAACAAACAAAAGCACACACACACACACACAATGAGATACTACCCATTCCAGTTAAAATGGCTATTATCAGAAAGACAAAAGAAAACAGTGTTGGTGAGGATGTGGAGAAAAGGGTACATTTACACACTTGGTGGGATCCTAAACTAGTACAGTCATGGGAAAAAAACATGGAAGTTCCTCTGAAAATTAAAAATAAAACTACCATAAGATCCAGAAATCCCACTACTGGGTATTATTCAAAGGAAATGAAATCAGTTCTGATGAAGGTATATCTGTACTCCTGTGTTTATGGCAACACTATTTACAATAGTCGAGTTATGACATCAACCTATGTCCAACAATAGATGAATGGATAAAGAAAATGTGGTGTATATATGCGTGTGTGTGTGTGTGTATATATATGTGTGTGTGTGTATACGTGTGTGTGTGTGAGTGTGTATATATATATATACACACACAATGGAATACTATTCAGTCATAAACAAGAATAGCCGAGTGCAGTGGCTCATGCCTATAATCTCAGTACTTTGGGAGGCCGAGGTGGGCATATTGCTTGAGCTCAGGAGTTCGTGATCAACCTGGCAAAACCTCATCTCTACAAGAAATACAAAAAATTAGCTGGGTATGGTGACATGCACCCGTAGTCCCAGTTACTCAGGAGGCTGAGGTGGGAGGATCACTTGAGCCTGAGAGCCTTGTGGTGAGCTGAGATTGCATCACTGCACTCCAGCCTAGGTGACACAGCGAGGACCTGTCTCAAAAAATAATAATAACAACAATAAAATAATCCTGTAATATGCAACAACATGAATGAACCTGAAGGACATCATATTAAGTGAAATAAGCCAGACACAGAAAAACAAATACTGCGTGATCTCACTCATGTGTGGAATCTGGGAAAAAAACAAAAACAAAAACAAAAACAAACAAAAAAAACAAAGGTTGCTATCTCAGAAGCAAAGAGTAGAACAGTAGTTATCAGCCGCTGGGGAGGGGAGATTGGTCAACAGTCACACAATTACAATTAGACAGGAAGAATAAGTTCTAGAGCCCTGCTGCAGAGCAGGGGTAACTATGTGCAATAGTTATTAGTCATAGTAGTAAGTTCCCTACTTAGACTAAGTTTTCCAACTTATTTCAAACAAACAGGAATCATTAAACTTTAAAGTACATTAGAGAATTAGGGAAGCTTCTTAAAAATAAGATGCCCAAGTCTTGACCCAGACTAAGTAAATTATAATCTTTAGGGCCCTGGCGTATTTTAATTGTTCTCATTTAAAAGTATTAATTATATTTAGTTAATAAGTGCACTTTAAAAGTTATTAAAACCATTATAAAAACAGAAACTGAAAACCAAAAAAACAAAAAACCCATTAAGCAGGTAAGTGTATTCTCTTTGTCTTTTAAGTGTAAAGCCAATTCTGCTTTTACACTTAAAACCGACACATTAACAGAGTCAGGCATTTACGGTGTACTGGATATAGACATCACAATCCCCATCAGCAGGAAAATCCATACCTGATCTGTTCCTACAAGTTTCCCACACTGGAACTAAGTGCACTGCCAACAGGCTATTGATATATAATACATTATCACATGAAAATGTGATTACAACAAATACGAGACTACCACTGTCTGCAAGTATATAATGCATTCAACATAAGTTATGCAGGAACTTTCTCAAATTTTAAGCTGGTTTCAGTGGACATGAGCTCATTCAAGGACCCTGAATGGTATGGTATAGAAAGAAATAATTACTGCATAAAATAACATGAAAAGAGAAACAACAGGATAGTACCAAAAGCTGAGGAGTGGAAAGGTTCTATGTGAGAGGTGGCAGCATCTTTTCCAAGAAACTTTAAGGTGAATCAAGCTAAGTCTGTACTCAGATCTTAAACCATATGGTATCATTATTATTAGTGTTGGATTGCCCTAAAAGGGGAACACCCGGGGGCCTACCTCAATGATTTGCCCAGGTGGGCTTGGTTTCATTTATTTCTCTGACATTCTTAAGCATCAGTGTTGGATTACCCTAAGGGACTTCCTCAGATCGCCTGTGCTGTGCATTTTCCCACAAGTACACAGGCAAGGGAGGGGAAAAAAAGAACAACTCAAAGCTACTAAAGCAACCACAGAAATGCAGGTCAAAATGAAAGGGCTCTGAAATTGCTGAGAAAGGAAAGAAGTGAAAACAGCAAAAAGATGGCAGCCAAATGCCAAGAGAGATTCAAGGGAAACTCAGGTGTGTAAAGAAAGAGGTTTCTGTTCCTACCAATTTGTGTTTATGCTCACAAATGTGTGCCTGCATGATCAATTATACTCCGCACTGTTGGCCAGCTTTTCTTTTCTCTTTGGAGAAACGTTCCAAACGTTGAAATCCTTCTTTTTCTGGTTCCCCTACTTTCTTTACAATGAGTTATCTACAGCATGTTGTTTTCCTCTAGAGTTTCCATTCTTCAACCTCTTGTCTTTTCCCCCACTATTCCCTTCCTTTAAAAATCTTATCTGCAGCCAAGGCTTCAATTACCTCCTAAATGAAAATGACTCTAAAATTACATGTTTAGTCCCATCTCTTTCTTAGAAAGAAGTTACAGATTTCTCTTTCATTTTCTTTCTCTCTCTCTTTCTTTCTCTCTTTCTTTCTCTCTCTTTCCTTCCTTCCTTCCTTCTTTCTTTTCTTTCTTTCTTTCCTTTTCTTTCTTTCTTTCTTTCTTTCTTTCTTTCTTTCTTTCTTTCTTTCTTTCTTTCTTTCTTTCTTTCTCTCTCTCTCTTTCTTTCTTTCTCTCTCTTTCTTTCTTTCTCTCTCTTTCTTTCTCTCTCTTTCTTTCTTTCTTTCTCTTTTTCTCTCTCTTTCTTTCTCTTTTTTTCTTTGAAACAGAGTTTTGCTCTTGTTGCCCAGGCTGGCGTGCAACAGCACAGTCTTAGCTCACTGCAACCTCTGCCTCCCGGGATCAAGCGATTCTCCTGCCTCAGCCTCCCATGTAGCTGGGATTACAGGCTCCTGCCACCATGCTCAGCTAATTTCTGTATTTTAGTAGAGATGGGGTCTTACCACGTTGGCCAGGCTGGCCTCAAACTCCTGAGCTCAGGTGATCTGCCTGTCTCGGCCTCCCAAAGTGGATTACAGGTGAGAGCCACTGCACCCTGCCAAAGTTACAGATTTCTAAATGCCTCCTGGCTAATCTCCATCTGGAGTTGGATTCAGTGTTTCCCAGATCAAACATACCCAGTTCCTTCCACATTTGTTTCTTCTCCCATACCTTTGACTTCTGTCAATAGCACAGTTCTCTCAATCATGTCCACTTCTCCCTCTTCTGTACCCTTATCAGTTCGCAGGCCCTGTCTAAAGCATCCCTAAGGGAAAGCACATGCCATTCGCTTTCATAAGTTCTCCCCCTCAATTACCCCTCATTAACTCTTTTCCAGACTATTGTAAAAGTGTCCCAGATAGGTTCCATCCCTCGATCAATTCTTTGTATTACTGGCAGGTGATTTTAACGACCCAGTTTGATTTGTCTTTCTTCTTTTTGAAATCCTTCAATAGTTCTCCATTGCCTGTCAAACTTAATTCAACTCTATTTCTATAAAAATAATAACTTTATGGAGCCCACTATGTGACCAGTGCTTTACATATATAATTTTACTTATTTCTCCAAAAAGCTTATAAAGTAGGTATTATACTATATCCTTGAAAATGAAATCAATTTTATAAGTATGAAATATTAAAATAGTTCTATCAATTATGAATATTCCATTGATTCAATAACCTCTTTTTAAGTAATAAAGAATTATTACATTAAATATACATACTAAGATTTTTCTTGATTTAAAAAAACACTAAAATGAGAAAAAAATAATGTGAATCTTAGAAACTAGTAAATAGAGTATCACCCCTATTTTAAGCTAAGTCAACGATCTTTCCAATATACTATATTCCCTTTTCCTTTGACCTGAGATTACACTTTTTAGTCTTATTTCCCTATCTTCCTCTTTATGTTCCTTACATTTACCCAGTCCTGGGCCTTGGCATTGATTTCTGCTATGCCTGAGTTCCTCCTTACTCTACATGCCCAAAGACAACCAGGCTTCAAAGCCTAGCACAACAGCTGCTCCTTTGTCAACTCTTTTCTAATTCGCCAAATTAAAATGACCTCTTATTCCTTTGAACTACCGTACATTTTGCACTCTTGTATGAAACTACTCTTTGTATCTTGTGCTAGGGTTACATATACCCTTTCTCTCCATTAGCGTATGCTTCTTCAAGACCTAGACTGTAATTCACACATCTTTGCACAACTACTTCCAATGCTTTCCTCCTATCCCCACCATAAAGCCCAGCAACCTCTTGCATATAATAGGCTCTTTAAAACTATTTATCATTTGGCTGGATGCAGTGGCTCACGCCTGTAATCCTAGCACATTGGGAGGCTGAGGTGGGCGGATCATTTGAGGTCAGGAGTTCGAGACCAGCCTGGCCAACATAGTGAAACCCCGTTTCCACTAAAAAAATACAAAAAGTAGCCAGGTATGGTGGCACATGTCTGTAATCCCAGCTATTCAGGAGGCTGAGGCAGGAGAATTGCTAGAACCTGGCAGGCAGAGGTTGCAGTGAGCCGAGATCATGCCATTGCACTCCAGCCTGGGCAAAAGAGTGAGACTCTGTATCTTAAAAAAAAAAAAAAAAAAATCATTTGGATGACTAATCAGAACACATTGAATGATTTTTCTCTATTATTCATTATGACCAAATGAATACCGGTTATTGTCAAGTCACCAATCACGTCACCACTACTCAGCTAAGAATTGAGATGTCATGTTTCAAGAGATGTTCATTCTTCTGCCATGATCCAGTCACAATTGATGGGCGTGCATAGTAGCACTTTTCTAAATCCAAAATGTTTTTGAAGGATTCTCTGTAAGCACTTAGGCTAAGCACTTGCTTTAAAAAATATAAAATCCTTCTAAATAACAAATGGAAGAAATGTCCTGTGTGCTAAAATGGAAATTTTTTTTGTCATTTTGTTCTTGCTACTGCCTGGAAGAGAAGGAGTTGCTGGAACCTTAAATATGTCTTGGCCCTGGCCCTAGTATTTCATAGGAAACTGTTATTTTTTAAAAACAGTATTTCTCAGGTATTGCAACTTCAGACATTAGTAAATGATGCTGTGTTGGGTTTTTGCTTGTTCATGTTTTATAGGTTATAGCAAAATCTTGTGATGATCTATCACTAAAACCCTTCGTTTGAGTGGTAGAGTTCACAAAAAATTTTAAACACCTTGCTATAGACTGAATATTGTGTCCCCCTATAATTCATTTGTTGAAACCCAGTTCCCAATGTGATGGTATATGGAGGTGGAGACTTTGGGAGGTGATTAGGTCATGAAGTTAGAGCCCTCATAAATGAGATTAGGGCCCTGGTAAAAGAGACCTGAGAGAGCTCCTTTGCTCCATCATTCACGAGAGGACACAGGGAGAAGATGGCCATCTATGAACCAGGAAGCAGGGCATCACCACATATTGAATCTTCTGACATCTTGATCTTGGACTTCCCAGCTTTCAGGACTGTGAGAAATAAATGTATGTTGTTAATAGCACCCAGTCTATGATATTTTTGTTATAGCAGCCTGAATGAACTAAAACATGCATTTTCTCATTTAGTCCTCAAAACAACTTATTGATGTGGATATTAATATGTAAACTTTGCAAATGAATAAACCGAGGCTGAGAATTATTGAAAAATCCTTTCACCTAAGGTCACATAGCTAATAAATGGAAGAGGTAGGATTTTAATCCAGATTTTCTCACTTCAGGGCCTAAACACTGTCTATAATACAACATGGGAATGCATATAAGAAGCTGGTGTTTTCAAGTATGGGGCACTCATAGAAGAGTCTGACAAACTGCTGTTATGTCATGATCTTTGAAAAGACACCAAGAGTGAATATTCCTGAAAGGCTGCAGCTTGGACATGCACAGAATCTATGTGATTTTAAAATGCCTTTCCTCAGTCTGTTACTGCTTAGATTCTAAGGAAATCAGTATTCTCTAGTCCCTCAAACCTCTTCTCCAACTTCTCCTACTTTCAGATATCTGGCTAGGAATTTCTGTCACAAGAAAATGAGGTTTGTATCACCTCATATCTCAATTTCTAAAAATTTCCCAACACCATAAATGGTGATAAAATGTGAGGGTTTGAGAGCTACATGGATGGTTTTCCAGTCTTTTTAAGGAAAGAGCCTTCTGTCTATTCATGCCCTCAACCAATGTATTGATTTATAAAAAGCTACCCACAAACAGGGAGAAAGTGATGGCACCAATGTTCAGACCCACCTTGTCCAACTCAAATACACTTTCATACATAGGACCTCCTGCCATTCTCCGTTCTCTTTCCACTATGGTTAGTATTGTTATTGGACAATAATGTCAAAGATGAAAAGGAGAAACACAGGTTTTTAAACCACATCAAGGAAATCTTTGAAACAAACCTATGTTGGTTGGCTAACACTGGGCGATTTCACAAAAATTTGTAAAATATTATGTTTCCTTTTTATAATGACCTGGAGAGATGGGCATCACTATCTCAATTTCATGAATGAGGATACTGAGGTTCAGCAAGGTGAAGTAACTTACCCAAGATCACATAGCCAGAAAGTGGAATCCAAAGTCTGTTTTCCTTCAAAGTCAATGCTCTTAATGATTCTACTATAATGCTTCTCAGATTTTTTATATGATATTAAGATGTAGATGAAGTCCAATATTATGTATCCCCAGGTTATGTTCACAAGGAGCCAGGAGACATAACAAAAGACAAAAATGATTCAACCCTTCCATTGGTTTCTATTTCCTCCTTCATCTCAAGAATTACTGTTAGTTAAATTCTCAGTCACAACTATCTATATACATGTTCAACACATTGAAATTTTAAAAATTTCAAACATTTTATTGTTTTGAAGAGAACAACAACTGCTGTACAACATGTACAGGGAATGCTGAGATCCACCTGGGTGGCAGGCTTCACCTAGACTGGTAAGAGACAAACTTGCTCACAGTGTACACAGGAAACAAACACTGCCTCCAACCCTGTTTTCCATCAATTCCTGTGGCTCTGGACCACCGACCAATGACAAAAGTTGATCACTTGAAGGAAACGTTTCCACAACAGCATGCAATTTTGATATCTGGTAATTTCCGGAATGGTTTAGACAGGTTAAAGAAAGGAGAACACTTAAAGAAAGGAGAAACATAAGCACTTAAATTGGTCATGATAAAACAGGAAAATGACTGGTAGAGGTATTCTGTCTGGGCAGCATGGTACCATCTTTGTACTAGAATACTTGTTTAAGTAATTATTAGAATAATTTGATGGGTTTTATCCATATACATCTATAAAAGCAGGGCTGAAAATAAATTCTGATACTGTTGATGAGAAGGCTTAGTTTCATAAACTTAACACAATTAAGATGAACATGGAAAACAGTGGGCAAGCCGAAAGCAGATAAACTTTTGCCTCAATTGGATGATGGTTGGATGTCAGCCAGTATTTCATGGGTCTAGTGGTGAAAGGGAAGCATTAAAGAACAAACACAATGCTGGAAATATATGATTAAAGATTACCTCTAAAAACACGATGCATTTAGGGATTTTATAGTATTTTTAGTTCACTGGTACTAGAACTCCATTTATAATTATTTGGTTCTTGCAGGTTTGTTCATATTTTCAAGAATGATTATGCACTGATGTACATAGAAAACTGCCTGTACCTAGTTGTTTTGTCTCTATCCTTATTCATTTAAGCTAAACAAACAAATTGGATGTCAGAGTGATGACCACCGCAGAATAAGCAAATGAAAAATAAAACAACTTTAGATTCAGGAGCCGGGGCAAGCATCCAGATTTCCGTACAGGGAAGAGCTGAGGTTAACGCAGCTGCAAAAAACCAGGCGCATGCACGTGGCATTGCTTGAGAGACAGGAAGCCTTTCCAGGATTTCCAACTTCTTTCAGATGTTGTGGGGAATAGTTAAAGGCACTAGATACATGAATTGAATTGCATTTAACTCTGTGTTTTAAATAACTGCTAAATAAGAACTCCCAGAGCACCATGTCTATTCCCATCCCCAGGAATTTCTTGAGCTGGGAGGAATGCCTGCCAGTGAGTCTAACTCTGTCCTCAGTTTACAGTCACAGTTTTTCTCTTCATTCAGATACCCAGAAGGCTTCTCTTAGGTGTGGTTTCATCCAGCCAGCCCTACCTGTCTTAATCAGACTGCCTTCCCCAGTACTAAATAAAGTGGAAAGGAAACTTCTACCCGCACACTCATCAGGGACTACAAGACCCAACTCACATCCTGCAAACCTCAGGATGGAACACGAATCCTTTTAACTACCTGGGCACAGTAGCTGACTATCAGGAAACTGCCCGTGGCCTCCACACATTGCCACACTATTTACACAGCTGATGGAAGTTTGCCCTGGTTGAGGAATTTGGCTCTAGAGGATTCCCCTTAAAATTCCCAAAGGGCCTATTCACCCTGTCACACCCGCACAGATGCCTGTGGAGATAGCAACAGTGGGGTTCATTTTCTAACTCCTTCTGTACACAATTATAACTCTACATGTTTATTTAAAAGTGGGGGGTTGGAGAAGAGCTAGGGGAGCTGCAAAATCTAACATTATATGAGATATTTTCAAGAAATATTTTGAGTAAAGTCAACAACCCCCTTCCCCTGCCTCTCAGACATTCCTCAGCTTCACTCAGCAGCCCAAACTCTGTCCTCCACACTCACAGGCATGAAGCAGAGCCAGGACGTGACTCCCAACAGAAAATGAGCCTTTCTAAGGCAGAGGGAAAGAAGCTGAAAGAGTCAACCAACTCTCAAAGCAGAGAGGGAGAAGCAGCAAAGCAGAGGGTCAACATTCTTCTCCTTTAATAATTTAAAGCCCTGCTATTAGCAGAGAAAAAGAAAATATCAGACACATGATTGTATCATGACAATAAGGCACAGCAGAGGTGATAAGATGAAGGGAGTAATTTCCTGAAGCCCTTCTTGCTTTTTTAAAGATAAGGATCAATTCTTATTCTTTCAACTATTAAAACGTGATAGAAATGGCAGTAAGCTATTAATTTTGCAATTGCAGTGGCAGGCCCATCCTGGCAGTGGTGGGGCCTGCCTTCCCTAGCTGTGAATGACCTCTTTCACTAGGAAAACTGTTCAGGAAACAGCTCTCCATTTGGAAAGAGGTGTATATGAGAGGCAAATGTATATCCAAAATGTTCCCTTTCTTAATTTCCTTCTCCTCCTCCTAATTTTCTCCTAGCCTAAGTAATTAATCTTCTTGTGTTGGTCAAATAAATTCCATTTAAATCAGTTCATTCTAAAGTAGAAGAAGAGGCAGAAATGGTGGAGAAGGTGGGAGGAGGAGGAGATAGAGAGGGAGGGGGCGGGGAGAAGAAGAAACTGATCTTCCCATGCATTGCCCACTTCTTTCCTTCTGAGGAGGCAAAAGTCTAGTCTCAAGTGTGTGGGTTTAGATTTTGGTGCCAAACTCCCTGAGTTTGACTTGGCTTCTGCCAAATGACTGACTGTGTAACTTTGGCACTGGCATGTCAACTTTCTTATTTGAATCAATGTTCTTGCTCACAAAATGGGAGCAACAATAGTCCCAAACTTCTGGGGTGGTTGTGAAGATTGAATATAACACACCTTGAATAGTATCTAAAACAAAGTAAATGCTGAGTACATGTTTATGACTACTATTGCTATGATTTGAATGTGTCTCCAAAAAAACCATGTGTTGGCAACTTAATTGCTATTGCAGGAGTATTAAGAGGTAGGACCTTTAAGAGGTAGGAACTTTAAGAGGTGATTAGGACATGGTGGCTCTGTCCTCATGAATGGATTAATGCCGTTTTCTCAGGAGTTATCTTGGGAGTGGGTTCCTTATAAATGGACAAGCGTGGCCTCCTTTTGTCTCTCTAGCCCTCTCACCTTCTACCATGGGATGATACAGCAAAAGGGCACTGGCCAGATGTGAGCTCGGTATTGATATTGAAATTCTCAGCCTTCAGAACTGTGAGCTAGTAAATTTCTGTTCGTTATAAATTCCCCAGCTTGTGGTATTGTCACAGCAGCACAAAATGAACTAAGACATTATTGTTGGCTCCTCCATCTCTCAACTGTCAGATTCAAGGCAGATCATGCAAGAACACAAGGCAAACAACACTAACTAGAGATAAAAGTCACATATAGAACATACAGAATAGCTCTAAATCCTTACTAGAATAGAAGCAAATGGAAGTAAATACAGTCACTCTTTTATTAAAAATGTAAATATGATATTAAACTGGTAATTACAGGCTTATGATTTGTAAGAGGTGGGGAGAAAATAGTCTTTCTGTTTACATGACAATAGGCAGAGCTTTATTTGAGAAATTAAGGAGAACTTAGAAAAAAGCAACTAAAAAAACTACTGAAGGATTAAAAAAAAAAGAAGAAATAAACAAAGAAGAAAAGGTTAATGAATAAGCAATAAACTAACCCCATGTTCAGCTGATCTCTATAATAACACTTGTGTTTGGGGACAGAAATAACTTCATATTATAGGCTTTCTGGGATTCAGGGAGGGAGCTGCACTATAAATTACCCTGTACTCTGGGGATTGAGTTAGACCCACAGTGTAACTCAATCTCTGCCCTCATCCATCTCAAAAATCCAGCTCAAACCTTTTCCCATTCTCTCAGAGGAGAAATTTGGCCTGTGGTTAAGAGCGAAAGAGGCCAGAGTGGAGAACACCCGGATAAGAGTACTGGAACCACCACTCACCAGCTATGTGTTAGCAGGTTAGCAACCTCACTGAGCCTCAATGTCCTCATTTCAAAAATGGGGCTACTAATAGTACCTATGTCAAAGGGCTGTGTGAGCATTCAATATGAGAATGCGCATTGTGGATAAAGGTTTTCTACCAGAGGTTGGCACCAGGCAGAACCTAATCCAATCATCCATTTTACAGATAAGAAAACTAAGATCTAGAGAAGTTGAAACTGTCCCAGGGCCATACAGTGAGTTTGATTCAAAGTCTAGAAACCTAAATTAGAACCTTAGTCCTGACTCCTTATTCAGTGTTTTTGCACTAAATACGCTTTTGCCTCCACAGGGCTTCACAAAGACTCTCCCACATTGATTTTGTCCTTTGCCGAACATCAAGCGCATTTTCAACCAGTACCATCAGGATAGCATTTGAATACTCTCTATGACTGCATTCCCTCAACTGCATCATAAGTTCCTTGAAGTGACAAAAGTGGTTTAACAGGTCTGTCTATCTAAAGATGTCTACTCAGATACTGGGCACAAAATTGATTGATAGCAATTGATTGATAGAGAGGTTTCTTTAGGAAGAGCTTTTACTCTGAATAAAATATTCCTGTGAGGAAGATGCCGACCAGCCATCTAGGTCTGCAGAAGATGAGACCAGAGGAAATGGATTTTGAACATGCCCCGAGAGACCTGTAAAAAATTAACTGCAAGGGAGTTTAAACACAGGAATAACAGAACAGAGAAGGCTGAGGGCTCTCTCCTGAAATGAATGTTTTAAAAAAAGACAGCCTATTTTTAGATAAAATAAGTTGACACAGGCCATTGGTTCTTAACCTATAGTCTGTAAACCCCAAATGTTGCTGCTTTTGCTAAGGATCTGCAAATTAATTTGCATATCAAACATTGTAGAATAAATAATATCTTACACTTATATGCAATGCCTTTTTTCAAATCCACGTGGAGAAATATATTTGACTTAATAAAATACAAATTCTTTAAAAGCATTATGAATTTTGTTGTAACTTTTGTTCATTATGTATATTTTAATCAAGCAATAAAAACAGTGGCTAACATTATTGAACATTTACAGAGATCATTTGTTTAACTCTCATTAGCACCCAGGAGGTAGGTATAATTGTTATTCACATTTTAGAGATAAGAAACTGATATTTGAAGAGTTTAACTAACTCACCCTTTAGTTTTACTGGTATAAATAATGGAGCTGGCATCTGACGCCAAAGTCTGTACTATAATTACCCAACATTAGGTCACTTTTTAATTAACCAGTGTAAAACATTTTACCTATTTTCATCCATGTACACAGGTGTAAGGGGTGGGTGTTTATCCATAAAATTTTATGTTTAAAGAAGATTCTCGTATCTGCAAGGGTTAGTAACAACACAAACTATAGATAAAGAATAGCTTCAGAATAATTCACTTTGACTTTCAGCAAGCCAGGTGCTCAGAAGTAAGGGACTCAACTGGTTGATCCCTAGGAATAGCTCCAAGCCAGAAATTCTATCATTCTGTAATTTAGATTTGCATTTCCCAAAATGGATTCTGCAGAATTCTGGTCTTAAGAGATGCTTCACAGAAGTTTGAGGAACACCACAAACTAAAAGAGCCACTATACACAAAAATGAATATCCTCTTTTGGAGATTCATAATTACATTCCATGGTGTAAGCTCTGAGAAGTCCTCCAGAGCACTGGATCACACAAAATGAAACAGGTCCCCTTATTATAAGACTTAGCAAGATAACCTTTTTCATTTTGCGTAGCCTGGGGTACCCTGAAAATATCTGGGCATCGAACTCCTGCTCTACATAAATATTTTAAATATTTTGTGGAACGGGTTCCGCAGAAAAGAGTTAGGCTAGAACTCAAATTGGGCAGTTGAAACGTTTTTGTATTATGCGGTAGGCTATGAAAAGTGAACTTTTGAGATTCTTCCTAAAACTGTCTCTCTATATGAAAGTATGGGTCCTCATAAAGCTTTTTAGTCAAAAGCCATATTATCTAAGCACTGTACAGACTGCTAAGTATTTTTGTCTCTCTTTCAGCATGGAATAAAATTTTTATTAAGCTATACCACTCTAAATGTTACGTCCTTCTATTCTTCAAAATTCATTCTAGACTAAAGGTTCTCAAACTTTATCATCCTCAGAACCACCTGGAGTGCTTGTTCAAACAAGAGTTGCTGAACCCCTCTCCCACAGTTTCTCATTCAATACATCTGAAAAGAGGCCTGGGAATTGACATTATTCACAGTTCCCATGGAATGCTAAAGCCACTGCTCAGGGACCATACCACTCATCTAGACCTCTTGTTTTAGATGTAGACCATGAAGTGGACATGGAAGGCACTGGTTCGTCTCTGCTTCCATCATCAAGGGCTGTTATCTTTTCTCTTGCTTTCTGTAAGCCTGGCTCTTGGATATCTTGACAAATATTTATGGTTTTTGGGCTGAATTCACATTTTAAAATTACAAACGTTTTTAAAACTTCAATCAGTGATGAAGAAAGGAAGTTAAGAGAACAGAGAGTGTCTTTGAGCTTTAAGAGAAGAAGATATTCTGAAAATATTCAGCATTAATTTATGTGAGTTAATCTCTCATTTCTCATTCAATCATATACATTAAATTTCAGTAGAATGAGTTTATTCTTCTCACCTTGGAAGAGTGATTAAGTAATCACTTGTAAATATAAGTGGACAAGTTTTATATCACTGACACTTTGGCTGAGGATCCATTCACTGGAACCCAGAGCTCTTCCAGAACTTTAATTTCCATAATAGAATATTCTATGATGCTAGAGAATCTATACTGCCAGGGGCTCTTTAAAATGGTGGCTAAATGTAGCTACAGAGTCATAAAATCCTCAGAATGTCTGGTATAGTAGATGTGTTCCTGGGAAATTGCAAGTCAAATTACTGTCAATTGAATTATATTTACATATTTATATATTCTAATTCTAGATATGCTCAACTACCACTGTTTCCTAACTCTATAAAGTTTCTGCTCCTTTTGCCCCTCCCAAGACCTACTGACCTGTCTAGGAAACAAGGACAGAAATTAATCTTTGCTGAGGAGACTCTTCTAAGGGCTACATCATTCAATCTGTACCAAATCTGTGATGAGGGTTTCATCCAAAGGAAAGATGAGGCCTGGAGAGGTTCTGGTCAATGGAGCAGTGGTAGCATGAGGCTGCCAAGCATGTCCACTGCAAAGGCCCCTCTCCCTTCACCCACCTCATGAACTACTCTTGGTGATTCTTAAACAAAATAGGGAGCTCCATCCTTAAAGGATAGCTATAGGGGAGAATTATTTGGTGTTGTGATGAATTGCCCATAATCGATTGGTATGTTTTAAAAATTGTCATTTTCATAAATGTGTCACCTTAGAGGTGAAAATATCTGAAACTGAAATTAGGTGAGAGAGGCAACATGGGTGTTAATGGGTAAAATTAAGTCAAACATTTTAGTCAGGAAGATGCAAAATGTTGCACCTTTACAGACCATTGTTTAATAAGCCCAGTGAATAACCCAAGTAAGTAATAAAAAACAAAACAAAACACAATTTAGAGGCTCTCCCTGAGCACATATATATTAACTTGAGGCTTAAGAAGGCAGATGTATCATCTATCTGCTGTAGCCATTTGAAAGCAGCGACAACTTGCTAGCACTGACTCCATTATATAAAACTGTTCATGGCAGAGTTCTTGGTAAAAAGGAAAACATCTTCTCTACCCAAGTTCTGAAACCTTGTGCAAACAAAGTTCTCTCAAGTAAGCTGAGCTCTGCCCACGGAGCATTCTTCAGGGCTTAGTCTATGTATAAGCTGAGTTACCTGCTATTATCCACACAATGTCAGGAAGGAGTTTATGAATGTATGACCTTAGCTTTTAAAAGGTGACCACAGAAGTTGACAATGATCTAAACTACTCATGAATGTCAGGCTCCAGGGGACTACACAGGGCTGTTCTGCACTCTGAAACCAGGCAAGGAATTGCCGATTTTAATAGTTGCTGGGGTGTGAGAGACATGCAATTGGGCTGCTCATGATACCTCTGGGAAACGGTTTGTTAGAAATAAACAAGGTTTGTGAAAAGAGCTCTACTACTCTGGGATCTGCTGGTTTTCACTGGCTAATTTCCCAGATTACTTCGGTAACTGTATGTCAACAGAAACCCAGCTTCTTCTGAGCACACTTAACCACCACTGTTTGCACGGAATGGAACCAACCCCTTGCTCATTCAGAGTGTTAGGATTTCTAGATCAGAAACACAGACCAATATAAGTTAAGTGAAGTTCCAACTTTCACTCCTTCATGTAACATATACTGATCACCTACTCCGTGCCAGGTCCTATGAGAGACACCAGCAATACAAAGATGATAAGGAGCATTCTGCTCCTTCAAGGGACTCAGTCTAATCCACAAAATAAACATGAAATACACATGATGCTAAAATGGGACAGATGTGACAATAGAAGAGAGAACATCTTGGGAGATCAGAAGGCAGTAGGCTATGCATCATGCTTCACAGAGGTGACATTTCAGTTGGGTGTTAACTGATGGCTAGTAAGGTAGAGAGATTATCATATGCAAGCATGTGGCAGTGAGATAGAGCATGGCATGCTCAGCGAATTGCTATGGGGTGGCAACTAAGAGAGTTTAGAGGATTGGGGAAGAAACAGTTGAGGGTCTGGGCCCTCTTAGCTAGGGCAAGAGTTTGAAGTGGACTTGGGAAATTGAAGGTTTCCAGGGAGGCTGAGGCATAGATTCACTGGGAAAGGGGTGCGAGGGGTGGGATGAAATCCCGAGGATAACTGGTTCTACCCAACATCCAATCCAAATACATCTGGACAAATCTTTGCTGAAAGAAGGCCCAAGCCTAGTGATGAATAGTACCAGTTTCAGCCTTTATCTCTGGAAAAAGTCATGGTTACTGTTTCTCTTACAGACCAGAAAAGAAAGAAAGCCCTCTCCTTTCCATTCACCTGGATACACTAGCCCCCTACATACACTGGTCATCTTTTTTTCTCTACAATCTCACTTCTCCAGTGCATCTTCCACACTGCTCTCAGAGTTTCTTCTTAAAACACAACTCAAAAAGCTGGTTTCTCAATGGCTGCAGAATCTGAACCCCCAATTCTTTAGTACTCTTAGCTTTTCCTCATACAATATACCTTTCCTTTCTACATTGCTGCATCTTTGCTCACGTAGGAATGGCATGCCTTTCTCCCCTATTCTCAATGTATCAAATTCTACTTGTCCATCAAAGTCCAGCATAATGGCCACTTCCTCAAGGAGGCTCTCTTAATTCTTCTCATCATGATTATATCTTCCTCTGAACCATATCATCTTGCTGGTTCCAGCTAAGACCCATGAACTCTGCTTTGTCTTTTAGATGGTCTCTGGGAAGCTTCTTAGAAGCAGGCCTCTTAATTAGGTGGAAAGGAAAGAAGGGAGATGAGAAGGGAGGAAGAAGCTTGCTTTTGAGTAGACAAAATAACTGACTCTTGGACAAGAATCAGGTATTCAGAGTCAGTTGAACAGTAAATAAGTAAAACAGGGTTAAAGGCCAAAGTAGATTATATTTTCCAAAGATGACCTCAACAAAATTTCCTAAGCTCTTCTATAGGTAGCATTGCATCAAGAAATGGAGCCTAACTTCCCTCCCCTTGAATCTGGGATGGCCTTATGACTGCTTCAAACCAACAGAATGCAGCAGGACTTTTGAGGCTAGATGAGAAAAAAAGAGGGCTTCCTCCTTGTTCTCTTGAAATTCTTCCTCTGAGGGGAGGCAGCTGCCATGTAAGATACCCAACCACCCTGAGACTAAGGTGCTGCAGAGACCACATTATGTATTCCAATAGATAGTCCCAGATGAGCTCACACTTCCAGCCACCCCTACCAAGGGACCAGATGTGTGAGTAAAATCACCTTAGAGCTTCTCAGCCAGCCCAGCTGGCAGCTGGGTACTACTAAGTGGCCTTAGTCATCTCCAGGAGGAACAGTAGAATCACTCAGAGGAGGCTTGCCAAACTGCTGACCCACAAAATCCATGTTTTAAGTTACTAAGTTTGGGGGTAGTTTATTACACAGCAGTAAATACTGGAAAAGCCAGAGAGTGAATTTTTGACCCTGCTTTTTATTCCTAAAGCTAACCAGTCTTCTGAAAGAGTCAAAATCACTCTTCAATTCAAGATTAAAACTTTTGAGATCTCTTGAAATCATGTAGTTGCTTGGTGAGAACCAGGGAGTGACTTGGGTCCTAACTATGGAGATGAGGCCAGAAGAAACTGGGGGTCCAGAGGCTACCAGCAAAGGGCACTATTGCCGACCTAACCGTAGACAGCAGGCAGACAGGCACAGGCCTGCAGATGCTCACTGCACTTTGTAGAAGCACAAATTGGAGGAGAGAGGCATGAATAGATTCTTCATTTCTGATACACAGTACAGTCTAGAGATTTGATATTTGTTGTATGAATACACTGCATCTGTGGACGGTCAGCAATATTGGTGGTAGTGTTTACTGTGAGGCAATGGGCCACTAAGGGGTCACAGGTGCCACATAACTGGCTATGTGATCTGGACTCTCCTTCCTTCTGAAACATTGTAGTGGGAGAGCTCAAAGGCTGGAGACTTGGAGCCAGTCTGCCAGACTCTCCATGGAGGGACTTTCTGGAGATTCTGGCTGGGAGTTGTCTCTCTTGGTTTATAAGGAAGCTCAGGCCTCTGTGCCTGCCCTGGACATCTTGGCTTGAAGATTACACTTACTGCTCACACAGTGTTACTTCTCACTTCACACCATTCTGTGGAACTCATTTGTTAAATGTTAGCACCCACATGTCCTCCACTAGTTTTCAACCATTCTTCTGAGCACTAAATGGAACATTCCTCTTTTCTGAGTTCACAATAGCTTCTTTTTCTTAAGGACCATCTTTAAGATCTCTCACAGTGATTTAGATCTATTAATGCCTGAAAGAGAGGCCAGCTCAAGACCAATGTACAGGCCCTCGTGGTTTTCCTAAAAAGGAAATTGTAAGTTTTTTTTTGTTTGTTTGTTTGTTTTTTAAATCTCTAAAGCAGCTTTCTTTTACTGGGGGAAGAGATCAGTATCATGTCCTATACTTTCCAAAGACCTCTAGTATTCTTATTCAAGGAATATTTTTAAAGCCAGAATTCTGACTGAGAATGTGCTTTAAGCTAGCTTTTTACAAAAATAAGATTTTGTGGTGATTTTCAAATGACTGGAAATTGCATAATTTTCAGGATTATAACTGTGCATATTTCCCTCGTGTAAATATTAAGATTCCTCAGTCTCCTGGAGAAGTCTTAACTTTGTCTCTACTTTTAGAATAAAGTCAAGGATTTATTAACTACACTGCAACTAAAATATTAAACAAAAGGGTCTTTCACACATGGATTCAGCCTTAAAAAGCCTCAAACCAAAACAAATGGAGAAATTGGCTTTAAAGCCAGAAAGAATCAATTGTTTTTGGGTCAGTTTTGGTTTGGGGAGCCTAATGAAGACTGATTGCTCAACAAGGGCTGTGATTAGTGCACTGTCAGTCATCGCTAATCACTGCAGTACCTCACACTGCCTGTCCTGAATCAAGACACCTTTGCCTGCACAGGCATTTCTCGGTATTCTTGACTACTAGCATATATGTTAATAAGTCTATAAACAGGCAAATGCATACTAATTAACATGTACATTGTTATTTAAATATTTAAGAGGGAGTGCTAAGTCCCTTTTTAAATGTCATATTATGCTCAGTTATGACATCGTTTGAAGCTAAATTAGAGAAACCAAGCAGAGCATTTTTCAGAAGTTTATCTGCCTCCTTATATCCTAAGTTCTTTGAGGGCAGGATCTGGGTATGATTCATCTTTAAATGCTTCTTGGCGCCTGGCATAGTGCCTTGCACACTGGAGTGGCACAGTAAATAGTTTTGGAATGAACAAAAAGAAAGAAACCTCCTTGAATAGGAGATAGTGGATTCGGCTTGAACATACAGACTGGTTCTCTGACAACCACATGATTTAAGGAACATTTGTACAGCATTGTATAGTCGGCAAGCACTTCCATATATTTATTGTCTGTCAGCCAAGTGTCAATAAGTTTAGTTTACTATTGAGGAAATTGTCCTTTAGGAAGGTTATGGGATTCATTTTAAATTCCCTACTATATGGAATTACTATACTATGGAATTACTATATTGTGTTCATACATGAACAGAAACACATACACACAATCATCTGCCAAAAATTCCTTCAAGGCCGGGCGCGGTGGCTCAAGCCTGTAATCCCAGCACTTTGGGAGGCCGAGACGGGTGGATCACAAGGTCAGGAGATCGAGACCATCCTGGCTAACACGGTGAAACCCCCTCTCTACTAAAAAATACAAAAAACTAGCCGGGCGAGGTGGCGAGCGCCTGTAGTCCCAGCTACTCGGGAGGCTGAGGCAGGAGAATGGCGTGAACCCGGGAGGCGGAGCTTGCAGTGAGCTGAGATCCGGCCACTGCACTCCAGCCTGGGCGACAGAGCGAGACTCCGTCTCAAAAAAAAAAAAAAAAAAAAATGTAAAAATTCCTTCAAGAGGCCTGTGCTTTTAACACGTCCTCATCTACCCGCCTCATTATTGTCAAAGCTATATTTGTAGGGGAAGGATTGAACAGCATATCTAAGATATAAATTTCTTTACCTGCAGCAGATACGCCCATACCCATGCCTACAGAATATATAGAGTGACTGATTGACCCAACTTCTCATTAATGCACAAAAACTCAGTGCTTGGCTCTGTAAACACTCACAATTAATCATCAGGTACAGTTTAGGAAGACAACAAAAAGTCAATTTGAACCGGTAAAACCTAAAGGTCTGGTCCAGAAAAAAGCTGAAATTAAGGATTCTTGATCCAAAATGTTTAGGTCTTCTTTGCAATAGTAGCAATATGGCAGTAAGGTAAAATTCTCCATGTTTCTTATTTTGACATGTTTTTAAGCATTATATAAATATACTTTCCATCAAAATAATTTAAAGGCAGTCAGCACCCAGGACAGGAAAATGTGCTAACCATCCTCCCTACCCTGCATTTCCACAACATGGGTATGAGTGGCGGGTAGAACAGAAGGCACGAGCAGGCTGGGGAGTGCTGCTGCAGCCAGGGCTGCCTCCTCCTCCTCCTCCTCCTCCTCATCCTCCTTCTCCTTTCCCCTTCCTCCTTCTCCTCTTCCTCTTTCTCCTCCTCCTTCTCTTGGGAACCAAAGCCAAAAAAGGTTCCTCATTACTGCTGGTTCTTTGATCTCTTACTCTCTATTTTTAGAACACTTCTGTCCAACATCCTCTGCCTCATTGCCATGACCTTTCATGACATGCTTCTCTTCTCCTAGTGGTTATTTTGGGATCATATTCCTTTCCCAAAGTATTACTACAGCTAGGATTAATGTATGAGGTAGATCAGCACAAGTCCTCGCTTGAAAATGTACCCAAAGCACATGTTCCTACATGTGGGTGAGACAGCGAGTGTACGAAGGTCACGTCATCTGTATTTTTAGTCATCAAAGCATTCTAGAAGGACTGCTTAATGAGGTAGATACCACACTGTCACAAGACAACATTATCTAGATGCAGAATTTGGGCACATGGAATTAGATAATGTGTCCAGCACAGCTAAAGGGGTGTGTGTGTGTTGTTTAAGGGGTAGAAAAAGAGGAGACATAATCATAAAGGAGATACAGGATTTATTATTTCAAGTTTCTTTCAGAGTTTACATCTTCCTAAATCTACAAACCATGTATAATAAGAATCAATGCTTTCAATGAGGGAATTCAGAGAGATCAAACATCCTTTGACTGTTCAGTATCCCTTAGAAAAGTATTTCTATACAGAATTTTTAAAAGTAGAATAAAAGTGGCTGGGCGCAGAGGTTCACGCCTGTAATCCAAGCACTTTGGGAGGCCGAGGCAGGCTGATTACCTGAGGTCAGGAATTCTAGAACAGCCTGGCCAACATGGTGAAATCCCGTCTCTATTAAAAACACAAAAATTAGTCGGGCATGGTGGTGGGCACCTGTAATCCCAGCTAATCAGGAGGCTGAGGCAGGAGAATCACTTGAACCCAGGAGGCAGAGGCTGTAGTGAGCCAAGATTATGCCACTGCACTCCAGCCTGGGTGACAGAGTAAGACTCTGTCTCAAAAAAAAAGAAAAGAAAAGAAAAGAAAAGAAAAGAAAAGAATAAAAGCTTCCTCACCAAAAATACGACCAAAGTCTAGATCCAGGGGAAAATCTCTCTTCAGTGAAGACAGGAACTATCCTTTGCATTTATCACTATATCTCTCGTGTTAAGTACAGTGTTAAATAGCTACATAGATGAGATAATTTGATATAACAATAACAGCTAATCTTTATAGAGCACTTAGTGTATGGCTATGTGACATGCACTATTCTGTGTGTTCTGCATCAACTAAATAATTGAATGCTTACAATAATGTTATGAGATATGTGCTTGTGCCATCCCCATTTGAGAGATGAGGATACTGAAGTGTAGCAAGGCCAGGTACCTTGTTCAAAGTTGGACAGCTCTTAAGTGAGAGAGCCAAAATTCAACAGCAGACACTTTTGGATCCAAAACCTATGCTTGGAAAGTAAAGAAATCAGCTTTCTTTCACTGTAACATGCATGAAAAATTTAAAGAGAAGAACCAAACTTAGTGTTACGGGCTCAGTTGTATCTCCCCAATCCCAAATTCATGTATTAAAGTCCTAATGCCCCGTATCTCAGAATGTGATTGTATTTGCATGTGTTACACTGCTTGTTATTATTCCATAAGACAAAAAGCTCTGTTCATTTTTGTTTTCAGCCTTTTTCTGTGTGCTTCATTTTGGATATATTCTAATTTGCTATGCCCTCATGTTCACTGGTCTTTTCTTCTGCAGAGTCTTATCTGCTTCTACACTCATCCAGTGAAATCTTCATTTTAGATGTTATACTCTTCATCTCTAGAAGTTCTATTTGATTCTTTAAAAAAAGATTTTCACTTCTCATCACATTATGTTTTACTTCAAATACTTGTACATAGCTATAATAGTTGTTTTAATGTTATTACCTTCTAATTTCATTTTCTCTGTCATTTCTAAGTTTGCTTCTATTGATTGATTTTTTTTCCTTTTTTGGATCACATTTTCTTGCTTCTTGGTATATCCAGTAATTTTTAACTGAAAGCTGAGTATTATGGCTATTATGTTGTTGAGTTGGGGATTTGTTGTCATTCCTTAAATAGTATTGAGCTTTGTCTTGGCAAGTAGTTTAATTACATGTAGATCAGTTTGACCCATTTGATGCCTATTTTAATACATTTCTAGGGCAAGTCTAGAATAACTTTCACTCAGGAGATAGTTCAGTCCTACTACTAAGATGTGACTCTACTGGTGTCTCTACTGAATCACCTAGGATGTCACTGAGGGCTCTCTACTAGTCAAAGTGAAAAGTCAGGTGCAAACTTGAATTCCCACATGGAGAGAAGTAGGAGGACAGAACAAGTATAAATTATGGTGAGAAATTTTCCTAATTTGATAAAAAGAATAAACCCACAGATCCAGGAATCTAATTAAATCCCATGTAGGATAAAAATGAATGACACCAAGACAAATCATTGAAAAACCAGTGGTAAGGAGAAAATATCAAAAGCAGCCAGAGGAAAAAGAGATTAATTACCTACAGAGTAATCAAGATGAAATAAACAGCAGACTTTTTGTCAGAAACATGAAAGCAAAAAGACAATGGAACGACATCTTTAACATGCTAAAAGAGGCAGGGGAAAGGAAAGCCTGTCAATCTACAATTCCAAACCCAGCAAAAATATTCTGCATAAGTCAAGGCAACATAAAAACTGTTTTAGAAAAATAAAAGCAGATAGAACTTATTGTTGGCAGACCTGAACTATAAGAAATGTTCAAAGAAGTTCCTCCAGTAAAACAAAAATCATATGGGAGAAATTTGGATCTATACGAAGGAATAATGAATGTCAGAAATGACAAACATGTGAGTAAATATGAAATACTTTTCTTTAAAAGATAATTAAAGCAAAAATATTTACAATGAAGTATGGCGTTTGTAACATATATAGAGGTACAATGTATGATGCAATAGCACAAAGACTCTTGGGGAAAATGAAAATATATTATTGTAAGGTTCTTACATTATATATGAAGTAGTCTAATACATTTGAAGAAAGACAAGTAAGTTTAACAATGCATATTGCAAACCCCAAAGCAGTCAATTAAAAAATAAGTAGCATTAGAATGATTTTTACATTGGAACTATATAGAAAATAATAAAAAGAACCAGGCTTAAATCCTTTGGAGAAACTAAGTATCAATTCTGACTGAACTGATTATTGCTTATAAGAACCCTGGCAACCTATTTTGAAAAAGTGTGTGTTGTATCTTTAATTTGTCTCTAATTAATATTAATGTATAAACATTAAGGATTTTTTCCTATTGATTCAACATTTTTTGATGGAAAGTAAACAAATTAATGAGCATCTTTAACACAAAATTAACTGAAATTTTAAAAAAGTATGTTTTTTGTGTAATAAAATCAATATTATGTTATTCTACATCATTAAATATTTGTTGACTTTTCCTCATATGACTTTAAAAAAAAGATAATGTCATTCCATTTCAGGGAGTGTATCATAGTGGTACATATAGACTCTATATCTGACTATCTGGGTTCCAATCTTGGTGCAATTACTTTTGCACCAACCTTATAGAAGAGCTACTTTAGTTCTATCCTATCCCTAACTAGTTGTGTAGCCACAGACATGATGCTAAATGTCTCTGGGCCTCGTTTTTCATTTATTCTCTCCTCCCTCATATCCTACTGCTATCTCTTGCACAGATATTAAGAATCTAGTGTATTACATTATGTTAAGTACCAAGATATTCTCTCAAGGTTCTTATTGGGGAGAAAGTAACATTTAAAATTAAAGTCATGTTTAAAATTAAAATTAAAGTCACAGTTAAAATGGTACATGTTAGGTGTAATGATGGAGATCAGAGAACTGTCTGCCACTACAGAAAGCCAGGGAATCCATGGACATTACTAAACACTTGTCACCCAAAGGAAGGTCAACTTAGAACATATACTTTTATGGCTCCTATTCTAATTTTGATTGTGCTTATGTCATTGATGATATTAGCTCATGGGACTAAACATTTTTGGATGTTGGATTAGTAGGTGAATGATTCCTTTTGCAGCTTCTTTCTAAGAAGAATTTGTAAATGGCATCAAGGGTCAGCATGTTTGACAGAGTTGTTTCTTCTAATTCTTCCAGATAATAAGGCCATAATTGACTATACATTTTTATTATTAGGTAAGAAGCTACTTTTATGATAGCATCACAGTAGCTCATTACTACATTTTCAAGTTTGAACCCCTTCGAATCCCTAATAATCCTTAAGGTCTGAGATAGACAGAAGGCCAAAAAATATGCAATGGCTTTATTAAAGAAATCAGAAGATATGAGAAATTTTAATGCAACAATCTCACTGTATTAACAAATCATATTTAAGAAAAGATAGATATGAAGTTGATTTATAAATTATTATGACTTTCATAAATACTTGAGGATATTTAAAGATAAACTAATAATGCAGGGCATTTTTAGTAGTTTACCACAAAGACCAGTCACGTTTGTTCCCTTTAAAATATGATTTAATCAAAAAGAAGAATAAAAGTTTCTGTTACGTGTTAAGTTGTGTCCCCCCCAAAAATAGGTTGGAATCCTAATGCCTAGTACCTGGGAATGTAGCCTTGTTTGGAAATAGGCTGTTTACAGATGTAACCAAGTTAAGATGAGGTCATACTGAATTGGGATGGACCTAGTCCAATGACTGGTGCCCTTCCATAAAAAGAGGAAATTTGATCACAGAGACACAGGCACATGGAAGAGAAGGCCATGGAAAGATGGAAGTAGATATTGGAGTGATGCATACACAAACCAAGGAACACTGAGAACTGCTGGAAGCCACCAGAAGCTAGAAGAAAGAATTATTTTCTATAACCATTGAAGGTAGCATGGCCCTGCTAACACCTTGATTTCAGACTCCCAGCCTCCAGAATTGTGAAATAATAATACATTTCTGTTGTTTTAAGCCATGCAGTTTACAATATGGCAGCTCTTAGGAATTAATACAGTTTCTTCAGCAAAATTCCAACAGCACGACTTCTACTTTCAAGTCAAAATGGAGAAACAGTGAATTTCCTGCCTGAAACAAATAATAAAACTGGACAAATTATATAAAACAACATTTTTCATACATAGGACATCAAATGGCACAGCATAGTGACTGCTTAGAGTGGGGAAACGAGACAAGACCTACAACTACCCCAGCTTACTACTTGAAAAGCAGATCTAGGCTGTAGAACAGGCAGGGGGAACCCAGGCAGTCTAGCAGTCTCCCTGAGTTGATGAGAGCTAGTTGTTTGGTGAAGCAAGTATGTCTAGAGATAATGGGCAGAGTGCTGGACAGGAAAGAGCTACATAAAGAGAGCTCCAGAGATCTGAAAAGGGCACCCCTTATGTCGTCAACTACGTTCTGTTCAGTACATTCAGATGAAGAAATTACCCCAGGCTGGGGAAAGAACTGCCTAAAAGGAGCAGAAGAAATAATTCTTGCGACATACAAAGAGCTGGGAATATTTTGTGTTCTCAGCAGCCAGAGTGGAAAACTTCACAAATTATGGGGCAGCAAGCGGGATATTCAGAAAGCTTTTGCCTCAGTCCTGGGGACAAATTAGCCCTAAACTAAGTGCCACTTTGATCTCTACAAAACTTAAAAGTAAGACTTGAAAGCATTAAACCGTTTCCAAGTAACTGTGCTCCAGAACAAAATCCAAGAATATTTCAAGGAATATAATATCTAGCGCCCAACAAGGTAGAATTCACAATGTATGACATCCACTCAAAACTTACCAGGCATGCAAATAAGCAGAAAAGTATGATCTACAATTAGGAGAAAAATTAATGTAAACAGACTCAGAAATAACATTAGTAGCTAAGGAGATTAAGAGTTATTATTTTCACTATATTCCACATATTGAAAAAGGTCAAGGAAAGATTAAGCATGCTAAGTAGCAACATGGAAGATATTTTAAAAGACCCAAGTCAAGCTTCTAGAGTTAAAACTACAATGTCTAGGGCCGGGCGTGGTGGTTCACGCCTGTAATCCCAGCACTTTGGGAGGCCAAGTTGGGCAGATCACGAGGTCAGGAGATTGAAACCATCCTGGTCAACATGGTGAAACACCATCTCTACTGAAACGCAAAAAATTAGCCGGGCGTGGTGGCATGCACCTGTAGTCCCAACTACTCGGGAGGCTGAGGCAGGGGAATCACTTGAACCCAGGAGGCGGAGGTTGCAGTGAGCTGAGATCGCGCCATTGAGCTCCAACCTGGCAACAGAGCAAGACTCATCTCAAAAAACAAAACAAAACAAAACAATACTACGATGTCTGAGATAAAAAAATAATCAATGTGATTAACAGCAGATTATATACCTCCCATAAAAGATTAATGAACTTGATATATAGCATTAGAAATTTTCCATAATGAAACACAGGGAAAAAGAGAAGACTAAAAGTAAAAAACAAAGAGAGTTCCAGTGAGCTGGTGAAAACTTCAAATGACCTAATATATATGTAACTGGAGTCTTTGAAGTGCAGAGAGGGGTAGTGGTGAGACCAAAACACATTTGAAAAAATAATACCTGAAATTTTTGTTTAAATTTCATGAAAAATTTAAACTCACAGATCCAAGAACACCAAGTGCAAGAAACATGAAGAAAACTACAACAAGACACATCACAAATAGCTTAAAAATGGTAATAAAGCCGGGTGCAGTGGTTCACGCCTGTAATTCTAGCACTTTGGGAGGCCCAGGAAAGCAGATCACTTGAGGTCAGGAATTCGAAACCAGACTGGCTAACATCGACAAACTCGTCTCTACTAAAAATACAAACAAATTAGCCAGGCATGGTGGTGGGTGCCTGTAATCCCAGCTACTCAGGAGGCTGAGGCATGAGAATCACCCAGGAGGCAGAGGTTGCAGTGAGCCGAGATTGCGCCACTGCACTCCACCCTGGGCAACAGAGCAAGATGATAGCTCAAGAAAAAAAAAGGAGAAATTCTTAAAAGCCGCCAAAGAAAAGATACATTGTGGCCAGCCACAGTGGCTCACGCCTGTAATCCCAACACTTTGGGAGGCCAAGGCAGGTGGATCACGAGGTCAGTAGTTTGAGACCAGCCTGGCTTCACATGGTGAAATCCCATCTCTACTAAAAATACAAAAAAAAAAAAAAAAAAAAAAAAAAAAAGTCAGGTGGTGTGGTGGCACACACTTGTAGTCCCAGCTACTCTGGAGGCTGAGGCAGGAGAATCACTTGTACCCAGGATGCACAGTTCGTAGTGAGCTGAGATCATGCCACTGTACTCCAGCCTGGGCGATGGAACGAGACTCTGTAGTTGAGACTCCGTAAAAACAAAACAAAACAAAACAAAAGTTGCATAGAGAAGAACACATTTTTGAATGTCAGCTGACTTCTCATCGGAAACAACATAAGCCAGAAGCAGCAGGGCTATAAAGCAATGAAAGAAAATACTGCCAACCTAGAAGTCCAAGATCCAGTAAAAATATCTTCCAAAAATTAAGGTGAATATACAAATGAGTGCATAAAACAACTGGTTAAAACCTTATTAAAGTCTGTAGTCTAGTTATTAGTATTGCTCTCATGTCAACTTCCTGGTTTGATATTGTACTAGTGATAAGATGCCACTCTTGGAGGAAGCTGGGTGAAGGGCTCATGAGATTGACTCTATGAACTATTTTGTGACTTCCTATGAGCCTATATTATTTCACAATAAAAAGTTGAAAAAAAGAAAATAAAAAAAGAAGTTTTTCAGATATACAAAAGTTAAAAGAATCCATCGCCAGCACACCTGCTCAAGAAACATTAAAAGAAGTGCTTCAGGCAGAAGCAAAAATAATACCTAAACAAAGGAATAAGGAGCACTAGAAATAGTAAATATGTGGGTAAATATAAAAGACTTTTGTCTCATTTTGTATATCTTTCTAAAGATAATTGGATGTTTAAGGCCAAATATTGGCTGGGTGAGGTGACTCACACCTGTAATCCCAGCACTCTGGGAGGCCAAGATGGGTGGATCACCTGAGGTCAGGGGTTCGAGACTAGCCTGGCCAACATGGCAAAACCCTGTCACTACTAAAAATGCAAAAATTAGCTGGGCGTGGTGGCATGTGCCTGTTATCCCAGCTACTCAGGAGGCTGAGACAGGAGAATCGCTTGAACCCAGCAGGCGGAGGTTGCAGTGAGCTGAGATCACACTATTGCACTCCAGCCTGGGCAACAAGAGCAAAACTCTGTCTTGAAAAAAACCAAAAAAAACCCAAAAATCAACAACAAAGAGTTATAGTTTATAGTTAATAAGCCAATAAAAAAGGAAATACAACAGAATAATAAAACAATTCAATCCCCAAAAGGAAGAAAAGGTAGACATTATTAAATAGTAGAGAATGGGCCACGTGAGGTGGCACATGCCTGTAATCCTAGCACTTTGGGAGGTCAAGGTGGGTGGACTGCTCCAGCCCAGGAGTTCAGCCTGGGCAATACAGTGAGAGCTCATTTCTACAAAAAATTATCTGGGTGTGGTGGTGCACACCTGTAGTCCCAGCTACTCAGGAGACTGATGTGGGAGGATGGCTTGAGCCTGGGAGGTGACAGTTACAGTGAGCCTGGGTGACAGAGTGAGACCCCATCTCAAAAAAAAAAAAAAAAAAAAAAAGAGAAAGAAAAATAAAGTAGTAGAGAATGTCACATTGAATAAGAAGTCAAAACCCAAATTATAAGAAACATAATTTAAATATAAAGACACAAGTAGGTTAAAAGCAAAGGGATTTTTCAAATAGAATATAAATACTAATCAAAAGAAAATTAGAATAGGGATTAGATTTCAGAACAAAGAATATTACTAGGGATAAAGAAGTTGTATTAGATTAGTTGTGGTTCTCCAAAAGAAACAGAACCAGAAAAATGTATGTATGTATGTGTGTGTGTATGTACATGTGTGCATGTGTATGTGTAGAGGGAGAGAGAGATTTATTATAAGGAACTGGCTTATGTGAGTATGGAGGCTGACAAACCCCAAGATCTGCAGTTGGCATGCTGGAGACCTAGGAGAGCTGACGGTATAGTTCCAGCCCGAAGACCAGCAGGCTTGAAACCCAGGAAGAATCAATGTGTCAGATTGAGACTGAAGGCAGAAGAAACCTCACATCCCAGCTCAAAGGTAATCAGGTAGAAAGAATTACCTCGTACAGAAGAGTCAGTCTTAATGTTCTATTCAGGCCTTCAGCTGATTGGATGAGGCCCGCCCACATTGGAGAGCACCATCTGCTTTACTCAGTCTACTGATTCAAATGTTAACCCCATCCAAAAACACCCGCACAGACACACTCAGAATGTTCAAGCAAACATCTGGGACCCTGTAGCTCAGTCAAATTTAACACATAAAATTAATCATCAATGATAGGGTTTGGCTCTGTGTCCCCACCCAAATCTCATCTTGTAGCTTCCATAATTCCCATGTGTTGTGGGAGGGACCTGGTGGGAGATGGCTGAATTATGGGGGCAGGTCTTTCCTGTGCTGTTCTCGTGATAGTGAATGGGTCTCACAAGATCTAATGGTTTTAAAAATGGGAGTTTTGGCTGGGCACGGTGGCTCACGCCTGTAATCCCAGCACTTTGGGAGGCTGAGGTGGGTGGATCATGAAGTCAAGAGATCGAGACCATCCTGGCTAACACAGTGAAACCCCGTCTCTACTAAAAAATACAAAAAATTAGCCGGGTGCGGTGGCACGCACCTGTAGTCCCAGCTACTCAGGAGGCTGAGGCAGGAGAATTGCTTGAACCCGAGAGGTGGAGGTTGCAGCGAGCTGAGATCGCCCCACTGTACTCCAGCCTGGGTGACAGAGCGAGACTCCGTCTCAAAAAAAAAGAAAAAAAAAGGGAGTTTCTCTGCACAAGCTCTCTTTTTGCTTGGTGCCATCCACGTAAGATGTGACTTGCTCCTTTTTGCCTTCCACTGTGATTGTGAGGCCTCTCTAACCATGTGCGACTATAAGTCCAATAAACTTTCTTTTGTAGATTGCCCAGTCTCAGGTATGTCTTTATTAGCAGTGTGAAAACAGACTAATTATGAAAAGAAAGAGTCATTTCATAATTACAGATGAGTCAATTTATCCAGAGGATATAGCAATTCTAAATGTTTATCCATCTAACAACATAAGTTCAAAATACATCTAGCAAAACCTAAGAGAACTAAAAATAAAAATAGACATATTAATAATTGTGGTTGGAGATTTCAATATTCCCCTCTCAATTCCAAAGAATAGGTAGACAAAAAAAATCAACACTATCAAACAATTTTGCCTAACTGACATGTATGGATCACTACACCCACAAAAGCGGACTAGACATTCTTTTCAAGATGGACTATATTCTGGGCCATAAAACCAGTCTCAAGAAGTATAAAATAATTCAAGTCATACACAGTTTATTTTCTGACCACAATAAAATGAAGCTAGAAATAAATAACAGAATCATATCTGGAAAAGATCCAAGTATCCTAAATAACACACTTCTAAATAACCTGAGTCAAAAAAATAAAAAATAAAAAAGGAAATTAGAAAGTCTTTTAAACAGATTGAAAATAAAAACATAACATGCCAAAATTTGTGGGATGCAGCTGAAGCAGGAGTAGAAGGAAATTTATAGCATTAAGTGCTTATAATGGAGAGAAAATGTTTTCAACCAGTGACCTCAGCTTCCATATTAAGAAACTAGACAATAAGAGAAAATTAAACCCAAAGTGAACAAAGGAAAGGAAATAAAGACAGATGGCACATCATGAACAACAGTGGAATCAAATAAAACAATATCCCAAAATGCCACTAAATGTAATGGAATCCTGGAGCACTGTCATTTTACCCAATATGCTCTCCCTTCTTATCCACTGTGCCCACTGCTTAGGAAAGGGCTTCAAATAATCAGACGCACCTTTAATACTATACAACAGAAACCTTGCACCATTTCAAGTAAGGCCAAGAATGTAATTCACATATCCACTAGCTATCATTAGAACAGCAGAAGACACACATTTACCCAAAAGGCTATGCACATTAGGAAGCCTAGATTGCTTACCAAAAGGAAGTGCAAAGACATTTAAAATAAAAATATGCAACTCCTTATGAACACAAGTTTATAATTAAAGGATCCTTATTAAAGGATCCTCAAGTCTTTGCTGATACTATGTCCAAGCATAATAAATTATATCCAAGCAGAGAAAAACACAGCTTGCCCTTCCAAGCCTTATGGAGGAAGCACTGGAAGTCTCAAGAGCACTCACCATCCAGTGTGACAAGAAGACTTCACCCCAGTGTGGGGCAGTGTTCAGGCAGGGCTCCTAAAGCTGCTCATGTATACTGTACCTTTATGAAGTCACTTATTGCATAGTATTTATATACACACTAATTACACAAGCTCTCACTCCTCTAGACTGTGTCGTCCTCAAAGTCAGGGACCACATCTGTCATCTTTGTATCCCCAAACCCTAGTATGGTACAATCGTTTCACAAACGTGCTTTAAAAGGCATATGTGAACCCCCTAAGAAGCTACAGGGTTGTAAATAACACCTGATGTGATTGCCTGAAGACTGAACAGTAAACAAAACAAGACTTTGGATCCACATTGAAACCAAAGAACAGAGACTTATGTCTCCTGAGTTCAATTAGATTTTTAAAACATTCTTTTTAAAGTTGATTTGTTTTGTTTCCAGTCTACAGTGAGAGTTTGAGTGGGTCCAGGTTTTATCTGAAGCAGTCTGCCCATCCTTTTCCCACGATGTTCTGGAAGAAAGCAGACTGCTGATGACTCACAACTCAGCACACTTGTTAGTTCCTATGTACTGACACCAAATTGTGTTTCAAAAGAGAAGCCTTTACAAAGGATCAAAACCTTGGCCCTAGGATATGGTTCATGTTCCAAGCTTTCCAACATGGTGCTAAATTAATTGCATTTGATTCTAGGTGGGTTAATAACTAATAGCTGCAGAGGTGATTTCAGGCAGAAATTGTCTAAATTCTCACTTTCCGTCATTTCAGAAATTTTCCCTGAGTTTGTTTCCAACCCCATCTTCGTCCTCTACCTCCTTCTCTGGCCCCAGCTTTAAGGGTTGCAGCTCTTGGAAAAAGCATTTGCAGGATGGCCCAGCCATGCACGCTGGCCCTTTCTAGTTGCTTTTCCTGAACTGGGACCCAAGGACTTCTCCTCTATTCAAAATAGCAGAGCAATGAAAGTGCAGAAAGCCCAGAGGAAAGAAAGGTGGAGGGAGTCTGGATTAGTGGTGGTGACAAGAAATGAATCCATGAGAATGTCCTAATTAATGACTGTTCTTCAGCTTCCCTTGAGTTCCACAACCTAGTCTTGCTAAGTCAGTTCTTCCTTATCACTCGCTGAAACCCATGCTCACAGTGACTGCTGACTTTCTCTATTCACCACAGGATGTGATCCTACCCTCCCAAAGGCTCTCCAGGAACTTCAGATTTAAACCAAGCTGACGCTGATCACAAACATTTGTAGGGCACATGTCAGTTTCTGGAGAGCTGAAACAAGACTTCATTCCGTCCTCCCAATAATTCTGAGATATTATTATTTCTGTTTTACCACCGACGAGACTGAGACCCCGTGAGATTAGCTGGTTAACTTGAGTTGCACCATAGCAAGTGTACCCTCTGACCCCTGCATTCTTTCTTCCTACCACATGGCCTCAAAGCCTCTAGAGTTCAGCTTTTCTTCTCCTAATGCCTGATACTTTCTATTTTTGTTTCTGAGCCTTCTCTCCCTTGCTTATTCCATACCTCTAATCCTTAACCTCCTTCCTCCAACACACACACTGTCACACACACACACACACACACACACACACATCTCAGTGCACTTGTCTAACACCTTCTTCATATAGTCATCTAACTTCCTTCTCAGAGCAGTCTTCCAGGTTACAGCATAGTACTCTAGTGCAGCTTCAGACTGCCCGTGGAAACTCCCATCCATTTTTCCAACACAAAATAAGAAAATCATACTTCCTTAGTTATTTTTAATTATACTGCACCATATCCTCTGGAATCTGTCATCTGTCCCTGGAAAACAGAGATTCCATATGTCTAAATCATTCTACACAGTGCCTAGCAAAGAAGCAAAGATAAGTGCAGGTTATCACCATGCCTGTTCTCTGATCATAATGATGGTGACAGGAATGTTCACATGATGGCAACGATCCCATTCACTTTAATCTGCACCTCTTTTTAAAAGCTAAAGAGTCACCAGTGGCTCAAAGACTTCAAATCAGTGCATCTGAAAGTGCTAAGGAAAGTGTAAAGGGCTGGCTCTATAAAGGCGAAGCGGTGGTAACAATAAAAAAAAAAAAAAGAGAGAAAAATGGCAAGCACTCATAAAGGGAGTGAAAACTCAAGGAATCAGGACTGCATAGCAGAAATGTAGAAAGGGGACAGAATTTGGAGTCAGACAGGCTTGGGTTAGAATCCTTGTTTGGTCACATTCTAACTGTCTGATCCCAGACAAGTTGCTTAACTTCTCTGAGCCTTCATTCCCTAAGCTTAGAAAGAAGTCAAAAAGCTTATCTCAGAGGGCTCTCCTGAACCTGAACCTGTAAGGCATTTGGTCCATGGCAGGTGCCCTGTAAATGTCACTTCCCTTCTCTTTCCCCTTCTGAAAGAAGGATCCATAATGATAAGAATTTTCAATAGCACCCAAAGGGTTGGTCCCACCTGTAATCAATGCATTTTAAGAGGCTCACCTGAAAGTTCTCACTTTTAGATGTTTTCTAATCTCTCAGGAATGTGCACATTCCTTGCAATCCCCAGCTTCAAAGGGAACGTGTATGTTAGGGAATAACTGTGCCCAATCCCTCTCAGCCATAAAAATATACACACTAACAAGACTTCACATCTTTAAAGGGTGAGACTCAGAGTTGGACATCCCTTGTCTGTACTCCCAAAGCTGCACTGCTTCTACAGCTGTAATCCACAGTATTGCATTATCTATTTAAGCATCTACATCTCCCCTGGGCAGCTAGAGCCATGAAGCAAAGTCCATATATTATTCCTCTTTGCATTGCTGCCTAGCATGAAGCAAGCCATACATATCATGTTTATTAGAATGAACTGAATCATCTATCTTCTGGGTCTGCAACGCTTTAGCATATAGTCTACACTTTATGATTCTCCCAAAGACATTTTCCAGAACCTTGGAAATTTTAAGCGTACAATACATATTGCCTTTGTCCTTTTAGAATGAAGTGTTTACAAGCTTTTTTTTTTTTTTTGCTTTTGAAAGCTAAAACCTAACTACAAAAGAAGGGGTAAATGATTTCAGAGAAGCACCTGGCACTATGTTTTTTCTTTATTGCCATAACCTTGGGCACCCCCCACCCCACCCAACATTCAACACTCAGGGACACCTTGCTTAAGGCACATGCTGGGTGTGCTTGGCAGGGGCCTGGAGGGCTCTGTGCTTAGTAACTCTGTTGTGAGGACAACCACAGGCTGTGGGAGGTGGCAGCTTTGCCTGCCTCAGGTAACAAAATTGATGGTAATGACTAAGTTACAGTAGACGGATCTCTCAATCTCTGAGAAGTTCCACCTCTGTTCTGACACATCTCTTTCTTTTTTCCTCCCAGAGGAAATAGAAACAAGCTCAGGCAAGGGCCCTACGGAGAGAACCCTTTTTCATTGTTTAACTTGTTTATTACCAGACTCTCATTAAGCAACTATGGGCCACAATTACTGAAAACATGAGCTAAAGAGACATTTAGAACAACATTTAAGTGACAGATTCACAGTCAGTTGTTAAGGGGAAGTCAAGAAGTTGCAGGTAAGTTCCTGAACTTTAAGGCAGATTTCATGAAGGACAAATACCACGCTCTCCCTGAAAGGAATGGTCTTTGAAACAGGTATTCCGCTCTACCTTAACAACCCTGGCCCCTTGTACCAATTACTGACGTCTAGCAAAGCTTCAATTTTCTCATCTTTTTAATGGAAATAAAATACCCTACAGAGTTGTTTATAAAGATCAGATGACATTGTGTATACTAACTATTTAGCCAACAGTAGGTAAAGCCCAGGCCCCACAGATGCTTCCAACTATCCCTATGTCTCCCCAGTGCTAAGGCCAAGTGTCCACTGGCACTAACGCTCAGGCATGGCATTTTTTACCACTCTGATTCCTGGGGCACTTGAGTGCATCACTCCTGAGCTGCTGCAGTCCTATCATCTTGTAGATGAGGAAACCAAAGCAAAACCTCACATGGCTCACCACTGCCTGTAGGCAAAGTCCCAGTGCCATGAGGGGTAAGACCATTTGAGTGGTTTTTTAGATAGTCACTGGTGTCTCAGTGCAGCCAGAATACCTGGCGGGATGGATCCTTTTAATCACATCATCTATATACCATATACCAAAGAATTTTATTGATTTTATAACTAGAGTTCTAAAGAATAGAAAGTATTCTCTAGATAATAAGACTAGCTCATTCTATGTTAATTGTAGTGAAAGTGAAGATAATGGTGGTGCTTGGCAGTAGGAATAATTGTAATTTATTAAGCACTTACTATGTGCCAGGCATCAGGCTGAGCAGTAAATATGTCTTATGTTTTATTTCACATAAGTCCAACTGCTTGAATACTCCCTTACACTCAATCCCCAAGACTTGCAAAAATTTGTCACAAATAAATCACTTCAATCCCTCTGTAGAATCTGTGTGCTCACCTACTGTGCCCAGAGCAAATCCTTTCTAAATTCTGGATGTGCTATGTGTGATGTTAGTGGTCGGTTAAGAGACAGGTACCTCCAGAAATAAAACATGAAAGGCAGAGGTTAATTGCTGATTCTCTCAATCTGGAGCCAACCCATTTGATAATGACTTATAATTATTATATTTCATATTGCTCAATCATCTCTAGAAGATAGATTGCAGGGTGTGGTGGGAAAGGTGCCTTCCAGTCCTTTCCAATAAAATGTTTCTGTGTTATCACAAAACAAGAAGTGCTGTAAGGTAAGGGAGTTAGGAACGCTGGCTTCCTGTGGATAGATGCCAGGTGAAGGAAATAAACAGATAGAGTTCCCATGGGATACAGATGCCCTAAAAAAGTGTTTCCTATACTACTGCCAAGGTGATGCCAGCTGCTTACAACATCAATTCAGGGGCAGGAAGGAGGGAGACAGAGTAGTGGCTGGAGAGTGGATGAAGCAGAAAATTTGTAAAAAGCCACCAATTCCAATTTTGTTGATAGGATATAAATTCCTACAACCAAGAGTTAAGTAGCAGCCCTGATTCTTAAACAAAAAAAGTCTAGTCAACTTGACAATTAAATGGAGCCCAGGGTGCTTTTCCCTACAATTTCACAGGCGGCTGGGAGTTACAGAATGGTGGAGCAGGACAGATTCTTAGAGATATTCAGTCCGGAGATCACAACTGGCACCCATCAACATTGTCCTCTTGAGTTTTCCAAGGATTAGCCTAGTTGGCATTTTACCATTGTAATTAAATGCCAATATTTTAAAATTTTGAAGACTTCACATAAAAATCCAGATCTCTAGTATCTCTTTTTAAAATGAGAAAATAGGCCAGGTACGGTGGCTCATGCCTGCAATCCCAGCACTTTGAGAGGCCAAGGTGGGCAGATCACGAGGTCAAGAGTTCGAGACCAGCCTGGCCAACATGGTGAAACCCTGTCTCCACTAAAAATACAAAAATTAGCCGGGCGTGGTGGTGCATGCTACTACTAGTTACTAGTGGTGCTGAGGCAGGAGGATCACTTGGACCTGGGAGGTGGAGGTTGCAGTGAGCCGAGATCGTGCCACTACACTCCAACCTGGGCAACAGAATGAGACTCCTTCTCAAAATAAATAAATAATAAAATAAAATGAGAAAATAGGCAAACAGTGAACCTACATTTTCAGCTAGTATCCATTCAGCCCCTCATAGATGGTCCCAGTGTCCCCATGGTTCCCAAGGCTGAGGCCAAATATCAGCCAGCACTAATCCTGAGGCATGGCATGGTGTTACCTGGCTGACATCTAGCAAGTGCAGGCAGGCCCTTGAGTGTGTGTCCTCTAAGCTGGGAGAATCCAGTTATCTTTTTTTTTTTTTTTTTGAGATGGAGTCTCACTCTGTCGCCCAGGCTGGAGTGCAGTGGCATGATCTGGGCTCACTGCAAGCTCCGCCTCTTGGGTTCACGCCATTCTCCTGCCTCAGCCTCCCGAGTAACTGGGACTACAGGTGCCCGCCACCACGCCTGGCTAATTTTTTTTTTTTTTTGTATTTTTAGTAGAGATGGGGTTTCACAATGTTAGCCAGGATGGTCTCGATCTCCTGACCTCGTGATCCGCTCACCTCGGCCTCCCAAAGTGCTGGGATTACAGGCATGAGCCACTGCGCCTGGTCCTGTTATCTTATAGACAAGGAAACCTAGGCAAAAAGCTCACATGGCTCACTCTGCAAAGTTCCAGTGTCATGACAGCAAGGCCATTCACAGATGGTCCCAACTGACATCTCTTGCCAGTTTTCAGAAGGAATCCTATGCTATGGTCCAGCGCATCAGACTGGTTGTTACGCCTGGTCAAGGCCCTGTTCCCTTCCTCTCAAATGTCCTGCCCTGCTATCCAACTCCTGTTCATCCTTTCAGCCCCAGATTAGTTGTTCCCCCTAACTCCTCTCAGGCAGTGAAGTATCCACACAGCATTTATGTACCCACTTCTGCAATATGCCTTAGAGTCCTCCAGGGGATGTGCAATATTAAAATCCTCTTTTTCATGTCACCAGTACCTAGCACTGTGCCATGACACATCACAGACTCTGAATAAGTCTGGGATTCAGAGAAGGGTAAACAAAGGGACCTCAAATATATGGGTAATTAGGCCAGGCGCTATGGCTCATGCCTGTAATCCCAGCACTTTGGGAGGCCGAGGCGGGTGGATCACTTGAGGCCAGAAATTTGAGACCAGCCTGGCCAACATGGTGAAACCCCATCTCTATTATATATATACACACACACACACACACAGACACACACATATACACACATATATATATGAGTAATTATAACATAGGTGGGGAGAAAACAGGTTAAAAACAGATGGGGAGCCTGGTGCAGTGGCTCACACCTGCAATCCCAGCACTTGGGGAGGCCGAGATGGATGGAACACTTGAGCCCAGGAGTTTAAAACCAGCCTGAGCAACATGGGGAGACCCCATCTCTACAAAAATTAGCTGGGTGTGGTGGCGTGTGCCTGTAGTCCCAGCTACTCAGGAGGCTGAGGTCAAGAGCCCAGGGGGTCAAGGCTATGGTGAGCCTAGATCATGCCACTGCACTCTAGCCTGGGTGACAGAGCTAGACCATGTTTCAAAAAATAACCCAACAACAAAAACAGACTGGGTCCACAATGAACACCCAGACTGACGAACCATCAAGTAAGTGATGCCGAAACCTTTATCTCAGTGACAAATTCAATTCCCCCCAGGCCAAGCCTTATTCCAGAAGTAGGGATTGCCTGAACAATGTGGCTTATGAGGTGTCAAAAGAACCCCAGAGGTCCTAAGTATCTTCCCCACCAGCCTGCCAAGGTGCTTAAAGATCACTCCATAAATGTATATGCATTAAGACCTTTTCTGTTAAAATACAACACTCCTTTTCTCCCTCCTTCCTAAGAGCCAGTACATTAGGCAATTCTCAGGAGTTAGCACAGCTTCAGTTAATTTATCAACTATTTTTTTATATCTGATGCATTTCACCTAGACTATCTGGATAAGCTGTGATAGAGTTAAATAAAGGTAAATTTCCAGGAGAGGGGTATGGGCCTGAATGTCTGAGGTAAGAGATAGAGAGCAGGCAGTATAGCACAGTGGTTAAGTATGAGACCTTATGATCTGGGTCCAAATCCGGTTTCGCTGCGGGCTAGGTGAGTCACCTTTGGCTAGTCACTTACCTTCCATGCCTCCATTTCTTCATTTAGATAGAAAATGGTGTCACCAAAAGGACCTGCTTCAGTGGGGCATCTGAGAGTTAAACGAATCAATATATAGAAGGCATTTTAAAGTGGTGCCCCAACCTATGTGAACCCTATATAATGTGTTAATTTCTGTCATTATTAGAGGGGATGACATGAAATTTGGCCCTGAAAGGAGCTGCTCTGGCTTTACTACTTGCTGCCTCCTTTCCCAGTTTACTGAGAAGCAGGCAAGGTCCCGAGAGGATGGGCAGCATCCCCAAGGCCACAGGCTACTGATGGCAGAGCCAGGACTTCCTATCCAGGGCTCCCCACAGGCGGAACTTCTCGAGGAGGAAGAGGGGAAGGGGTCGTGGGAGGCCAGGAGAAACCGAAGAGCCAGCTCTACCATGTGTCCCTTCTGGGGATAATGGCATCCAGGCCCTTCAGGGCTTTTCCTCAGAGTCGGTTCCACGTCCCGCTCTCGGGTGCGCTTGGTGTCCACGCAAACGCCATCCTCCGAACACCCCCCTCCACACACACACACAGCCCCACACCCTCGCGCCGGGCGCACCCTCTATGTCTGGCACAGCACTGCAACTCGCTGCCCCGCTGGGAGGACGAGTCAACAGTGGGGTGGACGGGAAAAGTGACACAATTGGGCTTCGGCGCCCTCCGCGCCAGCCTCCCACGCAGCACAGGGCGGACTTCGGTCCTCAGAGGGGTGGACTGGTATCGAAATGCGCGGATCTACCCCGCCGCCCGCAACGCTCCGGGGTCCCGCGCGGAGGGAGGCCTGGGCGCGGGCGGCCGCGGTACACTTTTCAGGAACGCGGCAGTCGCAAGGCTGCCCGGCCCGGTCGCAGGACCGCCGCCGCCGTCGCCACCGCCCCCCAAAGCTGGATGACGGAGTCTTGAAAGACTTTCACCAAATATGGGCCGGGGTTGGAAGCGTCCTGCGCCGCGCGCCGCCGGAAACCTCGAGTCCTGGCAACCTCTGTGACTGTGGGCGCGCGGGCGGGGTGGCCGGCAGGGGGCGGCGGTAGCAGCCGGGCAGGCGCGTCCGGATGCCTCGGGTCCGGCGCCCTCCCGCCGTGCGGACCCTGTCCGCTCCCTTCGCAGGGGTTCCGGAGCTGACCGCCCTCTCCGCGCGTCGGCCACCCAGTTCCTGCCGCCGCCACCAGGATCCTAGCTTCCTGGGGAGCTCCTGGCTATCATGCCAAGGGGATAGGGGTGGGGAAAGGGTGGAGGAGAGAAATGGGATGGTACGGGGGCGCCACTTTAAAGCTGGTCTTTTGCAGACATCATAAGTTCTATTCATTAAGGTGGCTATGAAGAGTGAAGTTGTGAGATTGGGTGTGCAAGCGAGTATCTCTGAAGACACACACACACCCCCCTACTACAGGCACTCCGGTCGTCCAGGGTAGTGGTTCTCAGGGTGTGATTTCCGGACCAGCATCATCACCATCACCTGGGGACTTGTTAGAAATGTAACTACTCTGGGGTAGGACCCAGGAACCATTAACTAGCCCTCCAGGTGACTCTGATGCACTCTAGTCTGAGAGCCTTCCTAGGGCTAGGAAACCGGAGTCGCCAGATTTACCGTTATTATTCTCGGTTGCTGCCAGTGAGCCCTTCATTAGGTAACCTAAAATTCCCTGGCAACAGCGGGTGAGAGACGTCCCCATCGCTCAGCCCGAAGCCAGGAGCTGCAGAAGACAAGCAGCCCGTTCTCCGTGGATTGCAACCCAAGGAAACAAGGCAGCCCGTTTATTTCCTCCTGGGGCACCCGCATGGGGAGGGTGAAGGAGAAACTAGCAAAAGAGCCATACAGAATTAGCACCCGAAGCAACACTTACCCATAAACATTTGCACATTTCGCCTCCTGTCCGTCAACTTGAACTGATCTGCAACTCCCAGCGGAGGCGGCGAGAAGGCGACCGGAGGCTTGGGTTTCTGGACGGTCTTTGGGCAGGACTTGAGGACCCGCTGTTTCTGTTGCCTAATGTCGTCGATTACTAGCAGGCGCACCAGCACATGGTATATGGAGAGGCTGTGCACATAGGGTACTCTAGTGTCTCCCGCTCCCACACCTCCTGGCCCTGTTGCTCCAACCTCCCACCCCCATCGCACAACACACCCCCGCTTTAAATGGGCAGCTGACAGTAAGGTTCTCTAAATTTCTCCTCTGGGGCAAACTCATCCTCAAGATTCCCCAGTTGAAGTCCAGAAACAAACCCACACACCCTTGTTAGAAAATTTTAATGTGACTTTAAAGGAATCTCTGGAATGGCTTGTGTTTGAACGCAGTGCGGCAGACTGGATCTCTGCCGTCCCCCATCCCCAACCTCCAATTAAGGTATATACGGCCAGTTGGATGATCCACTGTGCTTTTATTTTAAATCATGATAGACAGATTGCGTGAAAAACAAGGAATTCCAAAGAATTTCCTGCTCTGGGAAGAGAAGTTAAATCTATATTTAACAACATTTGAAGCTGTCAAGAATGCTTTGTGGTTGGATAACAGAGGCAGAAAAATGTTAAAAACGCAGGCTACTGCTATACCCAAATATGGAAATATTGTTACGTCTGGTGTCTGATTCACCATCTGGAAATACTTACAACCATGAAGTCAAATAGAAAAGACGCCACAACAGAAGCCAGGAACCCTCCTCTCCATTCTCTCTCTACCATCTCCCTCTGTTCAACACATACTGTGGCTACACCCCTCCTTCCCCCTCCCGTCCCACAATCACTTCATTAAGAAGGAAACAATAATGAAATGATAAGGCAGAAAAAACAATGTTTTGTAAATAATAATTGATGTATTAACCTGTGTACATGTTGGGCCCAGACTTTCCTCAGTGTATTTGCATAACACCTGACAATCCATTGTCTTGAAAAGTCTCCCAACCCTAACCCTCCATCAGAGCTTTAGAAATCCCACTCCCTCTAGCAAATGCTGCTTCCATTTATGAAAGGGCACTTTGGAATGAATGAAACTGAACTCCTTCCTGCAAGGGTTCTCTTCACTGGAGTGTGTTTTCATCCTGACAGCTTCTCATTGTGCTTATCAGGAAAGTCAGCATTAGCACTAAGGGCCTTTTTAAACAAGACTGCTAAATTATGAAGTCTGAACAGCCCTAAACATTAAAAAGGATAAGTAGTTATCCTAGAGCATATGAGTCTCACATCATTGTTACTAAAATTATGCAAAAAGTTTTTGAAACTTGCAGGGAAAGTTTATCAATCACACTAACGGTATTGGTGATGTTCAAGTAAATTGTCTTGCGGTGGGGTCTTCTACTGAGTGTATTGCAGGTAGAACAGGATCTTAAAATCTGCTGACATTTTTACTACAAAATATTACATCCTAAATCTCTTTTCTGTACTTGGAGAGAAAGGCATTGCAATTCATTTAAAATGGGAGGCTTCCAGTGGTCCCTAGGAAAGGAGTGAAAAACCCCACAAAACGTCCAGCTTGAAGGAATCTGCTTTTCCCAGAGATTCATAGGGCATAATGGTACTGGAATCTGGTTTGGCCTTGCGGTCTTTGCAGGTGATGATTTCAGGCCAAAGCACTCCACGGTGGTCCCCTGCACTTCTGGCTGGCTGCTTGGTTAGCATAGCCTCCTGCTCGCGGAAGCAGGCGGGCAGGGCTTACCCAGTCTTCTGCATCCGTGAGGAAGTATAAGTCAGCCTCCCGGAGAACTCCCCGCATTCGTTTCCTCTCGGACTTCCAACCCAGGCAGTGGGCTGGAACTAAAGTGGGAACCTCCAAAAACAAACAAGTACAACATATCCAAAAAAGGGGAGGGCTGGAGGAGTGGGGGAGACCTCTGCCTGGGAATTTGCCAAACGATGGGGAAGTTCCCCCCCCCCCGCACCCCCCTCGCCTTTTCATTCATAAATGTCACTCTGGGTATTAATTTGCAATTCACTGAATTTTGCTAATAAACATCATGCCAAAGCTTTGGGACTTGTTCTGAACACGCCTCTTTGAAGTCCACAAATATTACTGGCTCGGAGACACACTCCTCTTCCACGTTCTACTCTTTCAACAGATAACTTGCCTCTCACCTTCGCTGTAAACAAGCAAACAGCTCACTGCCTTCCTGGGTGAGGGTTTCCGTGCCCGGTCAACTCGCATCACCAAACAAAACGACTTTTGTTCCTCCCTCTCAGGTCCTCCCACCCACCCAGTCCAGGCAAAGTTCTGAACTGGCCCCCCTCTCCCCTCGCGACCCTCCAACCACCATCACCACCATCACGCCCCAAAGAACGCTTCCTAACAGAAGTCATTTAAGGTGGAAAAAACGAACTGTTTTCTTGACGGGACACACACACACACACACACACACACACACACACACACACACACACAAAGGTGCAATGGAGCCAGGGGAGGCGCTTGGCAGCAGCCCGCGCCAACCAGCATTCCTGAGATGTTTGAGAATTCTGGAACGCGCAGACAGAGCCGACGTCACTGCAACACGCGGCGCCTCCGCCGGCCCATATAAAAGGCGGGCTCCGGGGCGCCTGGGCAGACCGCGAGAGAGAGCGCCCCTGAGCAGCGTCCGCGCCCTCCGCGTCTTCTCCGCCGGGACCTCGAGCGAAAGACACCCGCCCGCCGCCCAGCCCTATCCTCCCTACCCACCGGGTCCACCGCGCCGCCACCCCGACCCGGCTGCGCACGGCCTGGCCGCTGCGCACCAACTTGTTGGCGTCTTCGTTGCCGCGCTCGCCCCGGGCTACTCCTGCGCGCCACAATGAGCTCCCGCATCGCCAAGGCGCTCGCCTTCGCCGTCACCCTTCTCCACCTGACCAGACTGGTGAGTTGGACTCTCCTTTTGCCACCGATTCCCCGTCCGCTGTCAGTCCCTTTCCCTGGTCCCAGATTGCCCACAGCAGGAAAACATAAAATAAAAAGTTCGCGGCCGTTTGCGGTAGCCGTTTCTTTAAGCACTCTCCTCCTCCCCCCAAAGACTTGTCGGGACCTCTTGGTGGGAGCAGCCTCCCGCGGTGGCCCGGCTGGACGAAGTCAGAGGCTCCCTGTCGACAGGGTCGGAGACCCCCGTCCTTTCCTACAGCAGCCGCGGCGCCCCTCTTGCGCACCGCGCCGAGTTTCACGCGTTTCTTCTCCCACTTCCAGGCGCTCTCCACCTGCCCCGCCGCCTGCCACTGCCCCCTGGAGGCGCCCAAGTGCGCGCCGGGAGTTGGGCTGGTCCGGGACGGCTGTGGCTGCTGTAAGGTCTGCGCCAAGCAGCTCAACGAGGACTGCAGCAAAACGCAGCCCTGCGACCACACCAAGGGGCTGGAATGCAACTTCGGCGCCAGCTCCACCGCTCTGAAGGGGATCTGCAGAGGTAAGATGCTTGTGGTTTGGCCCCTTTAAAAAAAAATACTAGTCCCCATAGTCCAGAAGTTTAGTAATTTTGAGACCATGTATGGTGATGCTTTGTTGTTGGTAGCTTGGCAGAAAGGCACATGATTTCAGCAGTCTGGAATGCAATTCAGTGTGTCTGGGCCCAACGAAAGCGCATACGGAAAAGTGATTCCTGACTAACTTATTGTTCTGGTCTAGAGTCTCCGGGGAATTGTAGGGAACTTTACCATAAATTGAATTTAACAGCAGAAAATATGTATGAGTTTCAGGCGGTGGTTTGGAATCTTAACTTTATCCCCTTCTACCTTTCTCTTTTGGTGATCTTTGCAGCTCAGTCAGAGGGCAGACCCTGTGAATATAACTCCAGAATCTACCAAAACGGGGAAAGTTTCCAGCCCAACTGTAAACATCAGTGCACATGTATTGATGGCGCCGTGGGCTGCATTCCTCTGTGTCCCCAAGAACTGTCTCTCCCCAACTTGGGCTGTCCCAACCCCCGGCTGGTCAAAGTTACCGGGCAGTGCTGCGAGGAGTGGGTCTGTGACGAGGATAGTGTCAAGGACCCCATGGACGACCAGGACGGCCTCCTGGGCAAGGAGCTGGGATTCGATGCCTCCGAGGTGGAGTTGACGAGAAACAATGAATTGATTGCAGTTGGAAAAGGCAGCTCACTGAAGCGGCTCCCTGGTAAGTGGAGACTGAGCCCTTCAGACACTGTACTGAGATGCATTTTTGGTCTGAAGCTTTGTAGAAATGAGTACTTGAGCCTGTTTGTGTGGCTATGCCTCTGAGAAGTCTTCCCTCTTATTTCTCTCTCTAGTTTTTGGAATGGAGCCTCGCATCCTATACAACCCTTTACATGGCCAGAAATGTATTGTTCAAACAACTTCATGGTCCCAGTGCTCAAAGACCTGTGGAACTGGTATCTCCACACGAGTTACCAATGACAACCCCGAGTGCCGCCTTGTGAAAGAAACTCGGATTTGTGAGGTGCGGCCTTGTGGACAGCCAGTGTACAGCAGCCTGAAAGTAAGTTCCTTCAGGGATGTGTAGACTGTTGCCTGGCAGGGGGGTGGGATGTGAATCTCTTTTTGAAGAAAGAGAAATATCACCCCTAACTTTTCTTCTCTCCTGTCTCTTACAGAAGGGCAAGAAATGCAGCAAGACCAAGAAATCCCCCGAACCAGTTAGGTTTACTTACGCTGGATGTTCGAGTGTGAAGAAATACCGGCCGAAGTACTGCGGTTCCTGCGTGGACGGCCGATGCTGCACACCCCAGCTGACCAGGACTGTGAAGATGCGGTTCCGCTGCGAAGATGGGGAGACATTTTCCAAGAACGTCATGATGATCCAGTCCTGCAAATGCAACTACAACTGCCCGCATGCCAATGAAGCAGCATTTCCCTTCTACAGGCTGTTCAATGACATTCACAAATTTAGGGACTAAATGCTACCTGGGTTTCCAGGGCACACCTAGACAAACAAGGGAGAAGAGTGTCAGAATCAGAATCATGGAGAAAATGGGTGGGGGCGGTGTGGGTGATGGGACTCATTGTAGAAGGGATTCCTTGCTCATTCTTGAGGAGCATTAAGGTATTTCGAAACTGCCAAGGGTGCTGGTGCAGATGGACACTAATGCAGCCACGATTGGAGAATACTTTGCTTCATAGTATTGGAGCACATGTTACTGCTTCATTTTGGAGCTTGTGGTGTTGATGACTTTCTGTTTTCTGTTTGTAAATTATTTGCTAAGCATATTTTCTCTAGGCTTTTTTCCTTTTGGGGTTCTACAGTCATAAAAGAGATAATAAGATTAGTTGGACAGTTTAAAGCTTTTATTCGTCCTTTGACAAAAGTAAATGGGAGGGCATTCCATTCCTTCCTGAAGGGGGACACTCCATGAGTGTCTGTGAGAGGCAGCTATCTGCACTCTAAACTGCAAACAGAAATCAGGTGTTTTAAGACTGAATGTTTTTATTTATCAAAATGTAGCTTTTGGGAGGGAGGGGAAATGTAATACTGGAATAATTTGTAAATGAGTTTAATTTTATATTCAGTGAAAAGATTTTATTTATGAAATTAACCATTTAATAAAGAAATATTTACCTAATATCTGAGTGTATGCCATTCAGTATTTTTAGAGGTGCTCCAAAGTCACTGGGAACAACCTAGCTCAAGTACTCAGTTATTCAAACAGGACTTATAGGGATACAGCAGTGAATTAAGCTATTAAAATAAGGTAACGATTGCTGTTATATCTTCAGTAAAGTCTTTGCATATAATGTTTAAAAAACATGTATTGAACATGACCTTGTATGAAGCACAAGAAAGATTCTGAAGCTAAATTTGTAATTTAAGAAAACAGCGCTGTATTTTCATCAGAATGTAAAGCCTAAGGGTCTCCATCACTCTGTGCGATGGCCATAATAATTTATTATTTTCATCACCAGGTTAGTGGGCATGTCACTTTAGTAGAGAAACCCTTTAATGAAAAGGGGTAGTCCATAACTCAGGCAGCCCACATCCAGATCCATGGGCAAGATTGAATATAATTAATGTATTCTAAAGACTTGCTTGTTTGTAACTTTATATTTTCCCAATACCGTTCCTAAAAATTAGGAGAACTACTTAGAAATTTACCCTTGGCTGTTATCAGGAAAAATCTGAGTCTATAGGAGTCAGTTTGTTTTCACTAAATGAGCTTGAAGCATGACTTGTGTTAATCCTAATAAGCCGGTGATTAGGTAAACATGCTGTTAAATGCAAAGGAATGCAAGGAATTTCAAGTACTTTTCCAATAGCGTGAGGGCCAAGCTACCCCATCCCCCGTTCCTTTTTATAATATAAGTTATATTGATGGGGGAAGGAGCAGTTATGTAGAGTTGGCTATTCAGAAGGTCAAAGGTCCACAGCATTCCTGAAAGAAAGGGTCCCAAATCATAGGTCTAAGAGAGGTTGAGAAGGTTGTGTCAAGGTTTGTGAAAATGTTGGTAGCCTGTTTCAGAAGCATCTTCATCTTTAGAAAGTACTGACAATAAACCTTTTACTGGGAGAAGTTTTCTTTTCATCATCAGTGTTGGCTCCTGTTCAAATCTATAGTGAAATGTTTCAGTCTGCACTTAGTTAAGAGAGTACTTGAATTTTTAGGCAGAAGAGAAAGTGCTTTTAAAAGGAATGGAGGGGGACAGCTGGGATCCTGAAGGGATTTTTCCAAGTAGATTAAATAATATCATTACTTTAATGAAGACCCACAGACAAATACTGCCTAAGCAATGGTTTTTAAGCCTTATGGAAATGCATAAAGGTTAATATAAATGCACTAGTAAAATCTATGGCCAAAAGCCTTCACTTCTGATTTTGACTTGCCTGAAATATTACAGCTTGTGCCTTCTGAATAGTCAGTTTTTCTTGCCTGAGGCATTCAAATGTTAAGGTATTTGAGAATTTAAACACCACCTGGCCCAGTCGTGGATGCAGTTAAACTTGTCAGTGCAATGTAACATGTGAAACATAATAAAGGTGTGAGGTTTTTGTGGTGCAATCTTGTTGAACAGACATCTAAATCCATAGGCAAGATTTACACATTCCCAAGCATCAACCCTGAAGTATTGCCCTCCAACACTGGAGTCCAACAAATCGCTTCTTATGTGGAGATCAAGGAGCAATATTTTATAGATCCTTTCAGTGTGCAGGGAAGTACTATTTGTCCAAATAAGCTCAAATGTGAAACAGAACCTAGTATGGGAAAACACTAAATCTTTAGGTTATTAATCTCATCCTAGTAAATACAATGAGGGTGATTGAAAGTGCCAATTCCATTTACAATAGGTGTGTTTAGTTAATAAAGAAGATGAATACAAGCAAATTATGTCTTTTGTTTTGCTATAGGAAAAAACTGAAGAAATTAAAAGTAGTGGAGAATAAAATTATGATATTTAGAACATGTAAGTTTTACCACATCCAGAAAGGAGCTCTGCCCACTTTAAATATCGAGAAAACAAACCACAAATTATGCATCTGCATACATGAAATAGAGGTTACATATAGAAATATTCATTATAATATATATGTACCTTCCCATGCACAGTAAAGACTTTGGGTTGTTCTTGCTTTTCAATCCAAAAGATCCCGGTGGTCTTGAGCTGTTTTTTGGTAGAGATTTTAGAACTGAAAGAGTGATCTCAGAATCTTAAGCATTCCATGAATTTTAAGAAATACTCTATGGGACATTTAGCAGCACAGCAAGTAGTCTCATTATGACTATTTTTTCATATGAACATGTGTTGCCTGCTCCACAAAGAGATGCAACTGAGTCAAAATTAGCAAAGCATATTTTAGAGTTATGTTTTCCAACAGAGGGAACAGACTTGGTTTGTTCACAACCTCTTCTTGCAGGCTTCTGGCACTATTTGAAAGTCAGTTGAGCAATAGTAATGGTTCAGTATGACCACAGTATAGAGCAAAGCTATGCTCTGGGCAGAACGGCAGGTGATACAGCACCAGCTCTGCCATGAATTCACTAGGTGACTCTGGGCAAGTTTCTGTTTCACTCCCTCATGTTAAAGTAGGAAAATAGCTTTCAGCATTTTTGTAACACCAAAAACCCCTTCTCATATACCCACTTCAGTACATTGGCTCTCATACCTTAAAAACTTTGTTTCCTCAAGTAACCAAATGTGTGAACTGAAAACTGCTCAAGCCTTTCTGTCATCAAATGCACTTGTTTCCATGAAGTCTTTGAAAATGTACTGTTGCTAGACCCCCCTCTACTTTCTAAATCACACTTGGTTACAGGACACAGCAATCCCTGGATCTCAGAGTCTATAGGTCCATACTTTAGCCTCACTGTATAGCTGTATCCAGGCCTCAATAACTCCCTGCCCTGAACAACTGATGCTTTAAACCAAAGCATATTCTGAAACATGACTGATCCATTTGTCCTACAAATAGATATCCGTGACTTACTTCATGGGTGGTGGGCAATATTCATCCATGTAATCTTATAAACTACAATTAACAAATACTCAGATGCATTTGTTACTGCTTTGCTGTTTCCATATATTCTGTTCATATATTCTGAATCTACCCCTTTCTCGTCTCCAGAGCAAACCTCTAGATGAGGCCACCATCATCTCTTGTCTGAATTACCAGAATGGCCTCCTCATTTATAGCACATTGTATTTTCCAAAGTTGGCTGCAATAATATCTCCCACCCCATGGCCCTTCTGCAATGTGACACTGTTGCTCCCCCATTAATAGGTGGGGTCTATTTCTCCACCCTCTTGGATCTGGGTGAGCTCTTTGACTACTTTGACCTGTGAATGTGGAGGAAGCAATGCAATGTGTTACCAGTTCCATGTGCAGTACTGGCTAGGAGTTCCTCCATCCTTTCTCTTAGAAATGATCTTCCATGTAAGAAGTACAACTACTCTGAGACCAGCAGACTGTGAGAAGCTGAAGCCACATGGATAGGCCTTAGAGAATGAGTTGTCATGTGGAGAAAGAGAAAGGACCAGGAGCACTTGGGCATTACACCTGTCCGTGAAGAAACCATCTCGGAAGTGAATCCTCCAGTCTCAGTCACCCCAGCTGACGTCTTGTGAACCAGAGATGAGCTGCCCAGCTAAGTACTTCCCATAGTTCCTGACCCACAAAATAGTGGGCAAACTAATATGGCAATTTTAAAGAAATAAGTTTTGGGTTTGTTTGTTACATAGCAACAGATAACCAAAATATCATTGGTTTCCATTCTTGCCCTTTTACATTTTTAAACTGACCCTTTAAAAATGTAAATCAGACTATGTGGATCCTTGGCTTAAAGGCTCCAATGGTGTCCCACTGCTGTCAAAGTAGAGATTTAGCTTCTTACTTGGCACCTAGGTCCTGGACCCTGCCTACTTGTTACCATTCACCCTCATTCACTATACTTCCACTTGCCTTTTCTTCTTATTTGAAGAAGTCAAGCAAGTTCCCCTGCAGGGCCTTGGCACTAGCGTTCCTCTGCCTCAAATGCCCCTTCCCCTGACCTAGGCTTCTTCTTGGCATGGAGGTCTCAGCACAAATGCTACCTTCTTAGCAATCTTTTCTCACCACCCAGTCTAAATTATTAATAGTTCCTTACACCAAGAAGTTTTTTAAGGGGCAGAGCAAAAAGGTGGAATAAAAATCCCCAACAATCATCCCCCCTGCAGGAACACCAAATTTAACAACTATCTACACAAAAAGAACCTTTACAAGAACCAGAATTCAGGTGAGCACTCAGGGTGAGCACTAGCACCCTGTGCTAGCTTAGGCACAGTAGTATAAAGCACCAGATAGACTTCTAAGGTTGTTGACTCTAGTCCCTAGATCCTGAGTGGCATCTCTGGACCTTCCCAGGGCCTGGGGGAACTTGCTGCCCTGCAGGGAAGGACACAAAGCTGGCTGCTTCATCATCTTCTAACTTCATATCATTGAAAAAGGCACTGAAGAGGGTAGGAAAGACAGTCTTGAATCACTGCCACCACCCCTCCCCCATTCCCTGGCAGCAGCCACATGGTGCAGAGAATCTGTGCTCTTGGAAAAGGGAGAGTGCAGCAACTGGGAGACTGCCTGGAATGCAGTGCTGCCTTGTCACAGCAGAGATGCCCACCCATGGAGGGAGCATTCAGACCAGTCCTAGGCAGAGGAGAATCACCCATCCCAATGGTCAGAGCTTGAGTTCTGGCAAGCCTCACCACCATGGGAGAAGTGCCTTGGGGGTGTAAATAAACTTAAAAGGCAGTCTCGGCTGTAAGGATTGCAAGTCCTGGCACTGAGCTGGGCTCAGAGCAGGTGGATTTTAAGGGCATGTGACTTACTGAGATACCAGTTGGGGCAGCTAAGGGAGAGCTTGCATCACCCTTCCCCCAAACCCAGGCAGCACAGCTTGTGGCTCCAAAAGAGACCCCTTCCTCCCACTTGAGGAGAAGAGAGGGAAGAATAAGGAGGACTTTGTTTGTATCTTGGATACCAGCTCAGTCACAGTGGGATAGGGCACAGGTCAGAGTTGTGAAGCCTCTATTCCAAGTTCTAGCTTGCCAACCACATTTCTAGACACATGTTGGGCCAGAAGGGAACCTGCTACCTTCAAGGTAAGGACTCAGAACTGGCAAGACCTGTCATCCACTGACTAAAGACCCCTTGGGCCCTGAATAACCAGCAGTGATACCTGAATAACCAGCAGTGATACCCAGATAGTATGCTGTGGGCCTTGGGTGAGACTTTGAGATGTGATGACTTTAGGTGAGACTCAGCACATTTCCAGCTATTGTGACTATGATGAGAGACTCCTTCTGCTTGAGAAAAGCAGACGAAAAAGCAAAGGTGACCTTGTACTGCATCACAGGTACCAGCTCAGCCACAGTAGAGTATAACACCAAGAGGGGTCTTGGGGCCCCAATTCCAGGTCTTGGCTCTTGAATGGCATTTCTGGACCTGCCCTGAGCCAGAGGAGAGCCCACTGGCCTGACAGGTGAATCCCACGTCTGGCACCATTCACTACTCGCTGACTGAAGAGCCCTTACACCTGAGAAGAATATCAGTGGTAGCCTGGCAGTACTCCTCTTGGGTCTGTGGTGGTGGTGGCTACAGAGTGAGGCTCCTCTTCCTCTGAGGTTCCTCTTCCTCTGAAAAGGGGATGGAAGAGTGGGAAGGACTGTGTCTCATGGTTTGAGTGCTAGCTTAGGCACAGTAGTATAAAGCACCAGATAGACTTCTAAGGTTGTTGACTCTAGTCCCTAGATCCTGGGTGGCATCTCTGGACCTTCCCAGGGCCTGGGGGAACTTGCTGCCCTGAAGGGAAGGACACAAACCTGGCTGCTTCACCACCTGCTGATTGTGGAGCCCTAGGGCTTTGAGTCGACACAGATGGTAGTAGGTAGTGGTTACAGGGGGCCTTGGGTGAGACCCAGTGCTGTGCTGTCTTCATGTCTGACCTGGCACAGCTCCAGAGGTGGTGGCTGCAGGGGTGTTTGTGTCACCCTAACCCCCAGCCCCAGGTGGCTCAGCACACAGAGAGAGAGACTCCATTTGCTTGGGAGAAAGTAAGGGAAGATAACAAAAGTCTCTGCCTAGTAACCCAGATAATTATCTGGATGTTATCCAAGACCAACAAAGTGGCACCTCTATGAGTCTGCAAGAACCACAGCATTCTTGGGTTTGGGGTGCCCCCTAATACAGATATGGCTTAGATCACAACACCCAAGTCCTTTTGAATACCTGGAAAGCCTTCCCAAGAAGGGTAGGTGCAAACAAGCATAGACTGTGAAGAGTACAACAAATACCCAACTCTTCAATGCTCAGACACAGCTGAACATCCACAAGCATCAAGACCATCCAGGAAAATATGACCTCACCAAACAAACTAAATAAGTCACCAGGGACCAATGCTGGAGAAACAGAGATATGTGACCTTTCAGACAGAAAATTCAAAATAGCTGTTTTGAAGAAATTCAAAATAACACAAAGAAGAAATTCAGAATTCTATTAGGTAAATTTAGCAAAGAGATTGAAATAATTAAAAAGAATCAAGCAGAAATTCTGGAGTTGAAAAATGCAATTGGCATACTAAAGAATGTGTCAGAGTCTCTTAATAGCAGAATTGATCAAGCAGAAAAAGAATTAGTGAGTTTGAATATATGTGATATGGTTTGGGTCTGTGTCCCCACCCAAATCTCATCTTGTAGCTCCCATAATTCCCACATGTTGTGGGAGGGACTTGGTGGGAGTTAATTGAATCAGGGGGGTGGGTCTTTCCTATGTTGTTCTTGTGATAGGGCGTAAGTCTCATGAGATCTGATGGTTTTAAAAATGGGAATGTCCTTGCACAAACTCTCTTCTCTTGTCTGCCACCATGTGAGACATGACTTTCACCTTCCACCATGATTGAGGCCTCCCCAGCCATGTGGAACTGTAGGTTCACTAAACCTCTTTCTTTTGTAAATTGCCCAGTCTTGGGTATGTCTTTATCAGCAGCATAAAAATGGACCAATACAATATGCTATTTGAAAATACACAGTCAGAGAAGACAAAGAAAAAAGAATAAAAAAGAATGGAGCATGCCTACAAGATCCAGAAAATAGCATCAAAAGGGCAAACCTAAGAGTTATCAGCCTTAAAGAGGAAGTAAAGAAAGAGATAGGCTAGAAAGTTTATTCAAAGGGATAATAACAGAGAACTTCCTAATCCTAGAGAAAGATATCAATATTCAAGTACAAGAAGGTTGTAGAACAACAAGCAGATTTAACCCGGAGATTACCTCAAGGCATTTAAGAATCAAACTCCCAAAGGTCAAGGATAAAGAAAGAATCCTAAAGGCAGCAAGAGAAAAGAAACAAATAACATAAAATGGAGCTCCAATATGCCGGGCAACAGACTTTTCAGTGGAAATCTTACACGTCAGGAGAGAGTGGCATGACATATTTCAAGTGCTGAAGAGAAAAGATTTTTACCCTAGAATAGTATATCTGGTGAAAATATTCTTCAAACATGAAGGAAAAATAAAGACTTTCCCAGACAGATAAAAGCTGAGGGATTTCATCAACACCAGACCTATCCTACAAAAAATGTTAAAGGGGGTACTTCAATCAGAAAGAAAAGAATGTTAATGAGTAGTAAGACATCACCTGAAGGTACGAAACTCACTGAGAATAGTAAGTACACAGGAAAAACACAGACTATTATAACAGTTTAACTGTGGTGTGTAAACCACTCTTATGTTAATTAGAAAGAATAAAAGATGAACCAATCAAAAATAATAACTAGGCCATGCATGATGGCTCATGCCTGTAATCCCAGCACTTTGGGAGGCTGAGGCAGGTGGATCACCTGAAGTCAGGAGTTCGAGACCAGCCTGACCAACATGGTGACACCCTGTCTCTACTAAAAATACAAAAATTAGCTGGGCGGGGTGGTGCATGCCTGTAGTCCCAAGTACTTGGGAGGCTGAGGCAGGAGAATTGCTTGAATCTGGGAGGTGGAGGTTGCAGTGAGCTGAGATCATGCCACTGCACTCCAGCCTGGGTAACAGAGTGAGACTCCATCTCAAATAAATAAATAATAATAATAACTACAACAACTTTTTAAGACAGAGTACAATAAAATATAAATGGAAACAACAAAAAAGCTTGGAGTTGAAGTGTACAGTTTTTATTAGTTTTCTTTTTGCTTGTTTGTTTACATAAGCAGTGCTAAGATGTTATCAGCTTAAAATAATGGGTTATAGGATAGTATTTGCAGACCTCATGGTAATTGGAGGTCAAAAAACATACAACAGATACACATAAAATAAGAAGAAATTAAACCATACCACGAGACAAAATTATCTTCACTACAAGTTAGGAAAGAAGGAAGAGAAGATGACAAAACAACCAGAAAACAAATCACAAAATAGCAAGAGTAAGTGCTTACTTATCAGTAATAATGGTGAATATAAATGAACTAAATTCTCCAATAAAAAGACATAAAGTGACTAAATGCATAAAAAAACCAAGACCCAAGGAGCTGTTGCCTACAAGAAACACACTTCACCTATAAAGACACAAGTAGACTGAAAATAAAGGGATGGAAAAAGATATTCCATGCCAACGGAAACCAAAAAAGAATAGCTATACTTATATCAGACAACATAGATTTCTAGACAAAGCTATAAGAAGAGACAAAGAAGGTCATTCAATAATAATAATGGGGTCAATTCAGCAAGAGAATATAACAATTGTCAACATATATGCACCCAACACTGGACCACCCAGATATATAAAGCCAATATTATTAGGGCTAAAGAATGAAATAGACTTCAATACAATACAAGTTGGAGACTTTGACACCCCACTTTCAGCATTGAACAGATCTTCCAGACAGAAAATCAACACAGAAATATTGGACTTAATCTCCACTATAGACCAAATATACCTAATAGACATTTATACCCCAAAGAAAGGAAATCATATATTCATTTCCATGTTTATTGCAGAACTGTTCACAATAGCCCAGATTTGGATGCAACCTAAGTGTCCATCAACAGATGAATGTATCAAGGAAAAAGTGGTACTTACACACAATGAAGTTCTATTCAGTCACAAGAAAAAATGAGATTCTGCAATTTGCAACAACATGGATGGAACTGAATGTTTGTATGTTAAGCAAAATAAGCCAGGCACAGGAAGTCAAACTTTGCATGTTCTCACTTATTTCTGGAAGCTAAAATTTAAAGCAATTGAACTCATGGTGACAGGGAGTAGAAGGATGGTTACCAGAGGTTGGAAAGGGTATTGGAGGGTTGAGGATGTGGGGATGGTTAACAGGTACAAAAAAATACAACAAATAAGACCTAGTATTTACTAGCACAATGGGGTGACTATAGTAAAAAATAATTTAATTATACATTTTAAAATAACTAAAAGAGTATAATTGGATTATTTGTAACACAAAGGATAAATGCTTGAGGTAATGAATACTTAATTTACCCTGATGTGATTATTATGCATTGCATGCCTGTATCAAAATATCTCATGTAATCCATAAGTATATACACCTTCCATATACCCACAAAAATTGAAAATAAAATTTAAAAGTTATATGTTCCTCATAGCACTTAGCGCTATCTGATATTTTCTTGTTTATTTCTTACATCTCTCCCTTCAAGAATGGGAGCAGAAGTTTTCCTGGCCAACATGGTGAAACCCCTCTCTACTAAAAATACAAAAATTAGCTGGGCATGGTGGTGTGTGCCTGTAATCCCAGCTACTTGAGAGGCTGAGGCACGAGAATTGCTTGAACCCCGCAGGTGGAGGTTGCAGTGAGCCAAGATCGTGCCACTGTACTCCAGCCTGGTGACAGAGCAAGACTCTGTCTCAAAAAAAAGAAAAAAAAATTGCTTTACACTGTGCTCAGCATAAAGTAGATGCTCATTAATTTATAGAACAAATTTTGTCTTATGCTGAAGCTAAATTAGAAGGCACCCACTCACGGGCACAATGTCTTCCTTCTACTTCACCTTGGACTTTTTCCTAGCCAACTGCTAACTATTCTTTCATTTTTTTCTTGCATTCATACACTCAGTCACTAGACACTTATCTGGCACCTCTATTCCAGGAATAGTGCTATGCAGTAGTTAAAGAAGTGCAGTTCCTTTACTTTGTGGTAAGGGAGGCATATACATAAGCAAAATTGAGTTGAGATTAGGTTCAGCTAAAAGTAACAGAAAACCCAAATCATAATGGCTTAAGAGGTGGGCATGGTGGCTCATGACTCTAATCCCAACAATTTGGGAGGCTGAGGCAGGAGGATTGTTTGAGGCCAAAATAGCCTCTGCTATTTCGTTGCTTCACCATGCATGATCTCTGTTCCCTAGTTTGCTTCATGGCACATGGCCTCGTTTAGCTGCAGGGAAGGATAGGAAATACAGTTTTTACTCTAGGTTGCTACGTACTTACGTGAAAATTAGAGATCCTGCTACTACAAAAGGGAGAACAGGTGCTGGGGGATACCTGGCAGTCTATACTACATATCCAAAAATATGCTGTAACAAGTCTAATAAGCACAGAGGAGGCTGGAGGAGAGTCACCAACTGCCTGGTTCTGGGATCAAAGAGAGTTTCCTGGAGGGAGGAGTTGTCACTTCAGCTGTTTTTTAAAGATAAATAGATTGGAAACTATTCAAAAGCCTTGGTTAACAGGTTGAAAATTTCTGAAATAACCAGTATACTTTTTCCATTTCAGCTATAAAGAGAAATCAAAGACAGCTGTGCCACCTGGGTTTGCAGTCTGAAAGGCCATTTGTATTTGAAATAGTTTGCGTTTTTGCTTTGGGTTTAGAAATATCATGAAAAGTGTACCTGTATTAGGGTTCTCTGGAGAAACAGAAGAAAGAGAGAGAGAGAGAGAGAGAGAGAGAGAGATTTTAAGGAATTGGTTTATGCAGTTGTGGGGGCTGGCAAGTCCAAAATCTTTGGGGCAAGCCAGCAGGCTGGAATTCAAGTTGGAGTTAAATCTGCAGATCAGGCCAGGTGGACTAGAAACTCAGACATGGTTTCTATGGTGTAATCTTGAAGTCAGATTCTTTCTCCTTCGGAAAACCTCAGTTTTTGCTCTTAATGCCTTCAGTTGAATACATGATGGCCACCCTGCTATGGGAGGATGCTTTGCTTTACTCAAAGTCTACTGATTCAAATGTTCATTACATGTGTAAAATACCATCACAGCAACATCTAGACTGGTATTTGCCCAAACAAATGGGCACCATAGCCTAGTCAAGTTGACATATAAAACTAACCATGAAAGTACCTATTTAGTTGAACATTTTCAGAGGAAGAATTCTTGCCCACTCTCTAAACTAGAATGAATTTGAGCAGAGTCAGAAAAGCAGAAGTTTTACTGAATTATACCTAGGGTTCCCCAGGCTTGTCATTGTGCCCACAGGTGTGTGGGAAGGGCTTTAGCATATATTTTGCATTGACTAGATTCAGGGGATACCTCAAAAAGGCTCCTGGGCCACTGACCTCAAGCTTCATGCAGAACAGCAGGATCTACCCACCTCTCAGTCAGGATGGCTGTGGGGTAGGAGACTGTAGGGAGAGCATCCTGAGAGCTCTAGAGAAGGGCCCTCTCCAAATCTGCATGGACATGGCAGGCCACAGCCCAGCACTTGCACAATTAGTGATCCTTTCTCTGTCCTTTCATACGAATCTCCATTGTAGCAATGCTATCACCCCACTGTGACTGTCTAGTCCCCCACCAGATTTTAAACTCCCTGAAGTTTTGTGAATGAGTGAGTACCAAGTAAGAATAGATTGAAAGGAATTTGAGAGCTATCTTACAGCACCTCCAGATCTCCTTTGGAGAAGAGAGAACAAGTATGTTCTACATTGCCCCAGGGCAGAGGTCCAAGGCTAGTGGTCCCACTAGACTCTGACAAATAGACATGTTTTGTTCAGCTTACATGGCATTTATAAAACTTGATCGGGCTGGGCCTAGTAGCTCATGCCTGTAATCCCAGCACTTTAGGAGGCCAAGGCAGGAGGATCTTTTGAGCCCAGGAGTTCAAGAGCAGCCTGGGCAACAAAGTGAGACTCTGTTTCTACAAAAAAATTAAAAAAACAGCCAGGCATTGTGGTGAATGCCTGTGGTCCCAGCGACATGGAGTCTGAGGCAGGAGAATGACTTGAGCCCAGAAGGTTGAGGTTGTGGTGAAAAAGATTCATACTAGTACACTCCAGCTTGGGTGACAGAGTGAGACCCTGTCACACACACACACACACACACAAACTGGTTTGTCATCAATGTTTGAAAATTGGGAGGGTTTTTTTTTTAAGTAAAATTTCTAGCTTCCTTTGAAACATTTATACATATGAGCAATTTCTACATGGTAGAAGCTGAGTTGCAGCTCTCTCCTGAGAATGGGTGCTCTGCAGTTCACCAGCATAGAGACTGATGCAGAACAGGCTGGGCGTGGTGGCTCACGCCTGTAATCCTGGTACTTTGGGAGGCCGAGGGGGGCTGATCACTTGAGTTCAGGAGTTCAAAAACAGCCTGGGCAACATGGTGGAACCCTGTCTACTAAAAATACAAAAAAATTAACCGGGCATGGTGGCAGGCACCTGTAATCTCAGCTACTCAGGAGGCTGAGACAGGAGAATCCCTTGAATCCGGAAGGCGGAGGTTGCAGTGAGCGGAGATCACATCACTGCATTCCAGTCTGGGTGACAGAGCGAGACTCTGTCTCAAAAAAAAAAAGGAGAGATTGATAGAGAACAGTTGTGTGTGTGTGTGTGTGTGCACGTGCACATGTGCGTGCACATGCACACATGTGGTCAGGGAAATAAAGGGCAGGAAGAGATGGTCTTTAAAAATTCAGATTCTTTCTAAAGAAAGCACAACCTGGACCAAACCTTTTACTGTGGAAGTACTTAGAAGAATAATTTTAGGCATGGAAATGCTGTTATAAATTCAGGAAAGAATAGAGACCATCTCAAGTCACCATGCTGCTGTAAACATGCCCCCCTGCGACCAACCTCGCTTCCTTCTACAATTCCAGTCTGTGTATTTTTGTGGAGAAGTGTACCTATTCCATTTATAATACCATGTCACATTTTCCAACTGACACCGGATAAGTTAATCAAAGATATACACTGCATCCTGAACGTCCGCTGAATTTAACCATCTATTTTTATGGTAACCAAAGAGACTTCCCAGGGGCATTGCTGTAGATAGCCAGGGCGTTCGCTCTAAATTTTTTTTAATGATTCAAAGTCCTTTTTTCGAGTGCTATCAAATAAATAATACTTACATTTGCAGAGGCATTCAATGAACTCCAGAGAGATGGAATACTTGCCTAAGTAGTTAGTTAGCCACTTATGAAGTAAAAGATTGACCCCAGAGGATTTATTCTCTGACTTTCTTTCTGACAAAGGCATTTGGGGCACAGGAAGGCACTTGGGTCACAGGGAGGTCTGTCTAGGAGACAGGTTCTTGGTATCAACCGGGCTCCTAGGAAGATTTCCGCCCATGGATTTCCTAGAGGTGAATCAGCACTACCAACTTCCCATACCAGAGGTGACACCTTTCTCCAGCAAACGGAGAATGATCTGAGTGGTGAAAACTCAGCTCTTCTGTCAAGAGCATTTGCTGGTTAAAATAAAGGAGCTCATCCACAGAGTGAGTTTACATTCTGGGCTCCTAAGGGAAACTTTCAGACAGGTTCCTCTCATCCTCCAAATTAGTTTGTTCTTGGAAAAGAGCCCATGTCTTGAGTTGACCTCTTACATTTAAGATGAGACTTGGCCATTTAAGATGTTCTCTTTAATGTTTGAGTTTTGTTGTTGCTGGTTTCCCTTTAAAAGCAGGCATGCTTATACAGATTCAGTATTATAAGAAATGCAGAATGCCAAAAAAGAAGCTTCCTACTAAGCCCCTCTTCTTTCTCTCTCTCTTTCTCATACACACACACACACACACACACACACACACACACACAGCATGGAGAGCCACTTTTAAGCACATAGTGTATATTCTTATGGATTTGGGGATGTGTCCACTTGCCATTTACTAATAAATAATTAATAAATAAATAAGATTAGAATACACATATAGCTTTGCATTTATTATACCTTGAAAGGCATTTAATGTTGATCCATGTAGTTTTTCCTCAGTCTTTGTAATGGTTTCATAGACTTTCATTCCATTATTGAAGTCCCATAATTATTTAAATGCTGTACCTGGTGTGCCCATCCAAAAGCCATATCCCATCTCCTTGACTCCTCATCAGCAAAGCTTCAGATTTGTCTGGGTGTTCTTCCTCCCATGTGTTCTGGGAAGCAATCCCCTGTCTCCACCCTCAGCCAAAGGATTATATCAGGACTGGTATGATGATCTCATTTTGTTTTCAATGATGGGTTGTAACTCGTTATTGATCAATGATACTGATGGAGAAATCTTCTGTGGGGAGAGAAACATCTGAGAAAGGAAATCCTTGATAATAAAAAGAGATCAGTAGAAGAAATTCCTTCTTTGCTGAACATTGCCTTTCTTGAGCCAGGAAGGAGACATGACTGACACACTGGAGACAGTAGAGCAGAAAGGGAAAAGCCTCGGGGTCCCTAAAGAGATCCTTGAGCTGCTGGATTACCTGGTCTTGGACCCAGCTGCCATCCAGACCTCTTGTTTGGTGGAAAATAAACTCCCCACTGTTTAAACTATTTTTGCCAAGCTGTTACTTGCAGTCAAAACTATCCTAACTGATACACTTGGGTCTTTTTTTTGCCTATTGACTTTATAAATAATACAACAACAGCTACTTCCAAAGGAGAAGAAAGTACTTTCTGAGATGTGAATGAATGAACGAACAAACAAATATTTGGCAGAAGTATAATTATTTCATTCATTTACCTATCATTTGTTGAGTGTATAGGGCATGACAGGCCACGGGTCAGCCAGACGAGGTGGCCAAAGAAATAATAAGACATCGTCCCTAGCCTCAAGGATGTCACACCTAGCAGAAATGTCCATGTATAAAAATAATCCTGGTACACCATAACAGTGTGAGAGAACCTGGTAATATGAGAGCATAGAGGGTAGTCAGAGAAAGCTTCACAGAAGACAAAACATTCGAAGTGGGTCTGGAAGGATGAATAAGAGTTTGCTATTTGGTGTTAACTCCAGAAGTGGAAAACACCACCATATTGGAAGCCTTGGGGTACTCTCAAAGTCAGCAAATTCATAGCCTCATGCAAGACCTGAGTAGTAACAGACATTTTGCTTTTGTTTTTTATAGCTAATAAGAGAAAAAGCAAACAACAGGGACCTATGGGAGATGGGAGATGTGCCCCGGTGATAGGGACAGGTCTGTCCCTTCCATGTGAGGTATCTTTGGAAATCCCCCATCTCCACAGTTAATAAGAGCTGCCAGCCAGCAGAGTGTGAATTAGCACTGGCATCATCAGATACAAGCTGGACATAGCTGAGTGCAGACAGGACACCACATCATCTGGGGACAAGAGAGCAGACTGCCACTCCCACAGAGTAGCCTCAATATGACAGGTTGGTCTCAGGCCGACAGGACCTAGCCTGGGCCTGACCCACTGGTGAGTCACCCAGGGCAGCCCCAATTGACTCCTTGGACCCGGCAGCAAAGGCAAAACACCCAGAGAGAGGAAGCCTGGATGACTTGGTTACTGCCACCTGATGCTTTTGCGTTTGTGCCACAGGTCAGATTCCTGCAGGAGGCCAGCTCCTTAACAGCTTCCGGTTCCTCCTGGGGTAGTGTTCCTGCTTACGACTAGCTGTGCACAGCTTTCTCGTCCAGGATTTTAAAGGCTGCAGCAATGTGACAGGTAAACAAAAGGTCACAGAAGCAACTCCACTCTGGCTCCTTAAACCTTGCTATTCCCCAGGTGCAAAAGAACTATTATAGCTACACTTGCAGATGAACTGAATGTCATAAAAGGTATAAACAGCAAGTGTCTTAACATTCTGTATGGGCAAGAATGATAAAGCAATTCATAGTCTCTATGTGCCATATTAATAATGATAATTGAAGAATTTGGATTATATTATTATGTCAATACACTTGGTCTAAAACATTTCAGGTGTTTGTATATGCTCCTAAGAACGTATTTAATTCCCATGGTCGCTTTCAATGTCTGCCTAGAAGCGGTCCATTCTCCTTCTGCTCTCATAAGTTTGAAGCCAGGTCCCTTGGCATGCTATGTAAACACAGCCGTTTAAATAAATAGAACATGGCCACAGTTCAGCACCAGCAACAGGAGCCACTGCTTTTTTGGGTGAGCAATGATGAAGCCAAAAAAAGAAAAGGAAGAAATCCCCTGTAACATTAGACAGATCACAAGGAATTTTTCTGAATTTTGACCAAGAAGCTAAGATTAGCAGTCATATTGCACCCTTTTTATAATAAACTTTTGGCCTCGATCACAGAAATTCATTCATTTGACATACATCTATATATCAGATATGGTTTGGCTCTGTGTCCACACTCAAATCTCATGTTGAATTGTAATCCCCAGTGTTCGGGGAGGGACCTGGTGGGAGGCGATTGGGTCATGGGGGTGGATTTCTCCCTTGATGTTCTTATGAATTATCCTGAGATCTGGTTGTTTGAAAGTGTGTAGCAATTCTTCCTTTGCTCTCTCTCTCTCCTGCCACCATGTGAAGATGTGCTTGCTTCTTCCCCTTTGCCCTTCTGCCATGACTGTAAGTTTCCCGAGGCCTCCCAAGCCATGCTTCCTGTACAGCCTATGGAACTGTGAGTCAACTAAACCTCTTTCTTCATAAATTACCCAGTCTCGGGTAGTTCTGTATAGCAGTGTGAGAACAGACTAATATCTATCTCTCTATATATATCCCTATTTATATATCTGTATATCTATATCTATGCTCATATACACACAGAAATGTGTTTTATATTTCTGTTACAGGTTAAGCACTGGGAGGCACAGATGAACGAGGACTTGCCATCTAGGAGTCAGAGAAGCAGTACAAATCTTGTCATGTCACAGCTGAAGAGCTGCCACCTAGACCTGTTCCTGCTACTTCGCTTTGGTTTTCCCATGGCCCGTATGCAAGGGAATCAGGGTTGGGCCACCACCATTTTGTGCTCCCAGATTGGAGGATGGGTGAGGTCTCTCCATCCCAGCTTCCCTGGATAACTATGGAAAATGAACCTTAATTTAAGCTTATGACATATATTCTCTGAAAGGCAAACCTATGAAGTATATTCACACAGAGGGAAAATTTCATTCTTCAAACATCAAATCCCACTTGGAGTCTGGTGTCATTAAACCATTACAAGCCAGCCCTCCATATCCCTAGGTTCTGCATCCATGGATTCAACTACCCATGAATCAAAAATATCCAGAAAAAAAAAAGTTGATGGTAGTGTCCGTGCTGAACATGTTCAGACCGTTTTTGGTCATTTTTCCTTAAACAATACAGTATAACAACTATTTACATAGCATGTACATTGTATTAGGTATTATAAGTAATCCAGAGGTGATTTAAAGTATAAAGGAGGATGTGCATAGGTTATATGCAAATACTATGCCATTTTACATAAGTTATTTGAGCACCTATGGGTCTTGGTATCCATGGGGGTCCTGGAACCAATCCCCCACAGATACCAGGGGACAAGTGTGTTTAGCATTTTCATATACTCTGTTTCATCTGCGTAAGACCCTGACGATTCTAAGATAGGCTATCATTTTACATACCACTAAGAAAAACCGGCCAACTAGACTATGGCATGCCATTTGCAATAAGATGGATTCTGATTTCAGAACCGTTAAAGAATTTTTTAAAAAGTACTTTCTAGAATCAGCAAAATCCAAAGGCTTTCCTCTCCAACTAGACTGTGAGTTCCTAGAGGGCAGGGAACATACTTATAATTTTCTGTACTTTGCTGTGCCTAGCACAGTGTCATACACATAGAAAATACACTGTAAAACGCTCAAATGAATGAACGAAAGTGAATAGTTAATATAAATCCTATGCTCTCTCAACAGGAAAATGCACTGAGTAATCAACCAGCCCATTCAAGTAGAGGCAGGAAGGTCCCAACTGGGCCTTGTTCTTCCTATTGGGCCTAACACTGGAAACAGCCAGACTCGCTGAGTCTGGTGTGCCCTGGAGCAGGCGGGGAGGGAGCTTCCGAACCACAGCTTCTCCAGCACTTGGAGCAGCTTGAGGCTGCTCACCTTAAAGTCTGGTCAACCAGCTGCTGGCGAGACACACTGCAATGCCGGGCTCCCCGGGAACCTATTTATGTTTCTCCTGAAAACCGGTGTGTAATATCAAACTCCTAAAAGTAAAATCACAGTTTAAGTGGACTGTGGGAGCTGGCTATTTCAGGGAACCTTCTGGTGAGTTCTCTGGTAACGTTAATAACCACTCCCTGATTTATCTATTTTATAACTTTGGATTTTTGCGTATCCTGTTTCCTTAGAACAAGGCACACCCTTATATTGGGTTTCCCCACAGTAGAGTCTTTGTGCTGGGTCAGTGGCTTGAAGGGTTTTTGCCATGACCGGCCTCTCTCCCTTGAGGGTTCCTGTTCTGCTCAGGCCCCAGTTAGACTAAACCCCTTCCCCAGGTGCCAGGGCTTCCCTGCTGTGAAAGTAGCAAATGGAAACCACGTGTTTCTTTTATTTCACTTTATTTTAGAATGAAGTTACTTCCTACCAGTTTCACTCCAACTTTTGAGAGATGGACCGCAGAGAGATGTATGCTGCACACAACAGGGCATCAGTGGGCATGTCGCATGTGTGCAGGGGCAAGGAATGTGCTTCACACACTCAACCCCTGTGTACTGAGCATCTGAGGCATCCCAGGTTCTGCACCACCTTTTTTGGGGACTGCAGAGATGCCCAAGACTCAGCCTCTGGCCTTGAGAAACTCACAGTCTAGTTACAGTAAGCTCTGCTGCATGATACCATGCAGGTCTGAGGCTGCTCCTTTCTGAGAGAGTTGGGGAAGGTTTTACCTGGGGTAGAATCTGGAAGTTGGGTGTTGGGAGAAAAGGAAAGGGCAAAGAGTCACCAGATAGCGAGGCAGCATGTGCAAAGGCACAGGTGTGTGAGAGCACGGGGACCAGGGAACGATCAAACAGAGGGCGCTCTGCAGCCTCCCCCTTTACTCCTACCCTGAGCCAGCGACAGGGAGGCTGAAGCCTTCCCTTGCCTAAGCCCATAATTGCAAGGTCTCCAGGGAACCCTAAACTTGACCTCCCAGATCTCCTGTTTCCCACAAACCTCTGAACCTGCACTCCTCTCTCTAGTCCTGGTGCTGCTGGTGTTGCAGCACCCACTGACAGGAAATGGGGCCCTGAAAAGATCTTTGCTCCTGTGGTTTTGCAGGCTAGAAGGCAAGAGAAGCAGGAGAGGGCCAGTTAGGAGCACTGAGCATGGTCCCAGGACAGGGCTGTGATACCCACTTAGAAATGACCAATGATGTCCTGATACTTGCTTAGTCCCCTTTCTTGGTCCTTCCTAAACTGTCATATGCTTGAGAAACCTGGATGTCCATATGTGCCTGGCCTGTTCCTCTGCATCTGCCCCCAGGATATGATAATCCCTGGAATACACAAGCTCTCATGACCTCTTCAAAGTGGTGAGAGACATCAGAAGCAGTGCCCATGTGTCTCTCTGAGGCTTCAGTCATCATATCCCTAATCTCTGAGCTCAGTCTCCTGGGTTCAGATATCAGGGCTAACTCCTTAATCCCTAATCTCCTGGGCTAACTCCTTAGGGCTAGAGAAGAGCCCAGTCATCATCTGTGGACAATCCTACCACTTATGATTGGCAGGCAGGTGCCATCTGTTTTACCTCTTAACACTATTTAGTCGGGATAAGGATGCAGAGTTCATGGGGTGAATTGTGAGACCTTACACTTGGAAGCGACTTGGAGGTCCCTGGCTCCACCGACTGCCAGACCCCTTTCCCACCTCCTTGGCCAGAGATTGTCCAGGCCTCTGTCACTGATGGAGTTGATGCCCGCTCTGCCTCTTTCCACAGCTCATACTCCAGAAGTGTTAGCCAGTCTTCTGACTATTAGCTTGACATCCATCTCCTTATAGCTTTCAGTAACTGTTTAGGTTTTTCCTTTCAGCATTCCTCAGAATGAATTTAATCCTCTTTCATACTGCCATATTTAAGACCTCTAAATTATGTGCTTCTTCCCCACGTGCACTCTCAACCTTTTATTTCTTTCTAGGATAAATACAGCAGCTACAATTATTCCTCACATGATCTGTCTTCAGGACTTTCATTTCCCTGGTTGCTTGCTTCCAAATACACCTCAGTCTGTTAAGGTCACTCTAAAAATGATATATTGATAGGGTAACAGAAACCTCCAGGTCTTCCCTGATTGCCAACTGCAGCAAGTCTATCAGTTCCTGTAGGATCCTGAAGTGGACTTCTGTTTACAAATCCACTCTCCCTACTGAACCATGAGCACTTACTTTCTTGGTCTCTTGGTTCTCACACCCCCAACCCCCAATCCCCAAGCTGAACTAAAGGGCAGATGTAAATTTCAGAATCCAAGAGACAATACAGTATAGGAGAATTGAGTTTTAACTTTCTTGGTATTACTAGCTCCCAGCACAAAACCTAGGAGTCAGCAGGCACTCAATAACTGTATGGTCAATCAACCAGTACATTTGTTTAATGTAAGTAGGGTAAGCTTGCATGTAGTTTCTTAACAGTATGTCAATGTTTATGGTTAACTGCAATCTCATGGTCTATTTCATATGACCTTCTAAAAGGAAAATCTGTCAGTTCTACATGTAGTGTTGACTTTTCTTAACGTAAATTTAGGACCAGACATTTGTGTAACAAACCCTTTCAAAATTGGGTGGCTTAAAACAACAACAATTTATAATTGTCACAATTTTGTTGGTTGACGAAGTTCAGCTGGGAGGTTACTCATGCAGTCACTCACCCAGGTAGGAGCTGGGCTGGGGCTGGAACATTCCAAATGACCCCTCATCCTCTGGGGTCTCTCTTCTTGTGGCTTTTCATCACTCAGTATTCTAACCTGAGCTTCTTTACAGCCAAGGGCTGGCTTCTAAGAGGGAGTGTCACAAGAAGACAAGCCTTGATGTACAAGAACCTATTAAACCTCTGATTGCTCCAAACTTACTAATGCCTCGTTGGTTAAAATAAGTCACATGATCAAGCCCAGCATCAAGGTGGAAGGGAAATACATAAAGTCACGGACACTGTGAGGTGATTCACTGGGGGCCACCAATGTCACAGTCTACCACCATTTATCCTTAGTAGATGTCATTGTTACACTTTTGAGAGGTAAGTTTTTTGCTCACATCTTTACAAAAATTCAAATTTTTCAGGATATGGGCTCCATGATGATGGTGACGACAACGATATATCATATACTGTCTGCAGTATCCTAGGTTGTTCTTTGCATGTTTAAAATTTACATAAAAATCCCAAGGACAGAATTATTGTTCCCACTGGAGAGATAAGAAAAATGAGATTCACAGAGTGTCAGTAAGTTTCTTAGTCTCAATCTTAGCTGAAGGCAAGATTTCAACCTAGGTCTCTTTAATTCCAAAGGAGGTATTTTTTTCCACTGTACCATACTGGCTCTGAGTGTACTTTTGACTCAAGGAAACATATAATTCCCTGCGAAAGAGTGTTTTTCAAATTCTAATAAGGAACTCAAATAGTCAGACAATGCAAAATCACTTTTCTTTCTCCGGAGTTCTTTAAGTGTTTAAATTTCATTTTGTTCTAGGGCATTTTGGTTTCTTTTGCTTTATATAGTGAGTTCTCCTGAGTAGTGAAGGAGCCCGAAAGTGCTGATCATACAGTAGGGCTGGGATGTTCAAATATCTGGATGAAGGTTCTGATAAGACTTCATATAAATAGCTATAAGGCAGGGTTCCCATACAAAAAAAATTGAGTTTGAACTTGAAGTTAGTCTTAACTCCATCTATACTGTCTGGATTGCCAGTGTAATTGGCCTCCAAGTAGAGAACTATGCTTTTTTCTTTATCTACTCTGGTAAATTATTAAAGGGCTCTTCTGCCCAGGGGGAGATCATTAACTACCTGGGAGGTCTGGCAGGTGCAGCAAGGTGAACCAGGGCAGCTCTGGTTGGGATGGCGGGACTGAGCTTCCTCAGGCAGCTTCCACTGCTCAGCCAGAATGAGGGAAAGGCCACCCCTGGGCAGGGCTGTGGGGATTGGGCTGGTAGGCAAGAATAGAGGTAAAGATGGGATGGAGGAAGAGGACCTCCCTGTCCAGCCTGAAAGTGGACTTCCAACTCTTTATGTCACTCAACTCCCATTTGCCTGATGGAATGTGTGCCATGTGCACCTGCATTACCCACATTCCCTCCTTCCTCTCTTGGAGGGTGAAACCACTGTGTGACAGCTCTTTTACCTGAACAAGTGGAGGCAAGGATGAGTCCCAAATTGGCCAATGGAGAAACAACATTTGTGCGGGTGACACAGGAGAGCAGGGGAGGTGAGCAGGAGTGACAGAACCTCAGCTAAACCCGTCATCAACCCAATGTCTTCACTATTCACATAAAGTGACATGGGAGGTTACATGACACAGCCAAGCCCACCAAATTCCTTAGCACCAGAGATGGCACTAGAAGGCACTAGAACCCACACCTGCCCCCCCAACCAAGGCAGGGCTTTTTCCTTGGCACTGGTGCAGTCACCAATCTCAGTAGCTTTCACGAGCCTACTGGGCAGACAGTTGAAAGCACTTTTCTCTATGGCTTTACATCTTGGCCTTTAGGGCAGTAACCCACAGCCTAGTTAGTTTTACTTCCTCAGTCACCCTTCCCTTGTTTCTTTTGGAAAGTGGTGCAGCTATTGGAGGATTTGCTTGACTGAACGTGCTCTCTCAGCTTTTCAATCCATAGAATGGGCCCCAGCTACACCCTGCTCAAGGATCATGGAAGAATTCCTGAGGTAACGTGTTCATGTTCGGTGAGAGTCTCGCCCCTGTGGTGAGCTCAGCCTAATGCAGCCTCTCGTTTGCTCTGTACACACATGCACACGCACACACACACACACACAGAGTCATGCACACATGCATATATGCACGCACACATGAGAAACACAAGAAAGCACCTTTAAAAAAAAAATTAGTGGATGATACTACTTTCCTTTTGTGGATGGTTGCACCTGATACTAATCACAGGTTTAAGCTTAGTGAGGAAAGAGATGGACAGAGACAGAAGCTGGGGAGAAAGATTTGTGATTATTTAAACTTACCGAATAGCTATGTGCCTACTCTGCTCTGAAAATAGTGCCTGGGTTAAAAGTCTCTGTACCTCAGAAGGTCACCATCTGTGGGAGAGGTAGATCAAAACATATCATTTTAATCAGGAAGAGTTTGAGGTGTGGGAGGTTAAATGGCACAGGCCCGAGATGGAACTAGCACCCACATCTGCCACCCCCAGCACAGGGCTTGCTCCTCAACCTTGGAGTTGTTGCCAGTCTCAGTAGGTATGAAGAATGTATTGGGCACACATGTTGAAAGCAATGCTTTTCTAGGGAGTTTAGGAGCAAGAGAAGCGCGCGCAATTCCCTGTGTTGTCCTGACCACAAACCCTCTTCTACCTGTAGCAGACAGAGGAGGTGACACATGAGCTGAGTCTGGGAGGAGAAGCTCACACGGGCTTGGGGTCAAGCATTCCAGAGAGCGGAGTCAGCCTGGGCAAAACCACGGTGGCGCTCTTGGTAGGCCTGGGCCTCTGGCTAGTGGTTTTCTTCAACCCACACACTGTGCATGGAACCCACAGAAAGCAGGACAGCAGAGCATCTGCCCTCACGTTCTTCCTGGTGGGGGGCCTCCTGAGGATATTCTGCCTCAGGTTCTTATTGTCTGAGGTCACTGAGCCTCCTGAAAGTATTTCAGGAATGTGGAGTCCTGACTCACTCTCTTTCTTGAGTTCACAGTCTGAAGTTCATAAAACCTCTTCCCCCTTTAGTCATTCTTATTCAAACACTGGCCCACATGCTTCACAGATGGAGCTGGCGGGAGGAATCCTGGGACGCATTTTTTGCTCAGGATGTGAAAGTAGATGAAGAGTTTGGGAGATCCAGGAGCAATCATTCACTAAGAGCCGGACCCCTGCGGCAGGGACTGGCTAAATGCACAGAGACTGGCTGGCTCGCTCACAGAGCGGAGATCACTGGCAGAAGGGAAATGCCATGAAAGCATCCTCTCTGTGCCTCAGTTTCCTCATCTGTAAACAGAGACAATAACCACACCTTCTTCAGAGAACTGGATGGGGAGTGAGTTAATCCACATAAAGTAGTTAGAATACAGCCTGACAGATAATAAGTGCTCAATAAATACTAGTTTATTGTTCATACTATTGCTCATTGTTGGCAGAGTGAGTTGTCTACACACTAAGTGGTGTGGGGAAGAGGAGGTCTTCCTGGAAAAGGACTGCGTGGGATAAACCTGAAAGGAAAATGCCCAGTGCCGTGTGTGAGTTGTGCAGATGGGGAGGCCTTCAGACATCACACACACACAGCAGGAGGGGCAGCTTGGGAGAGAAGAAACTCCAGTGGCACATCTGGCCTGATGCCAAAGTTTCAATCCATGCACTTCTTCTGGTTAGAAACAATTATAAAACTGTCCAGGGAATTAACAAAGGGGATGCAGGAGAGATACTTGGAGTATGGGCTGGGCATACACATAGCCCAGCATGGGGTTTCAAATTGGTGTTATTCACCTTACTTCTCCTGCTGCCGTGTAGGCAATGAAATTCTCAGTGAGGCAGGCCACAGACAGATGAGACGCTCTGTTTTCCTCCTTTCTGACTGCAGCTCAGTTTAGAGGACTGAAAATGCTAGGAGACATCTAGCCCACCCTCCCCCCACTCACACCGCATCTTGCCTCGGAGCTGGTTTTGACATCTGTCCTAGAAGACATCATCCATTGCCTTGATTCATGGGTATGAGTCTAAGCAATCTTAACCACTGCTGGGATTCCATTTGGACAAGGAAAAGCTTTTTCTGCCTTTCAGAGCACTCTACAGAGAAACCCTAACTTTATTTTAGCAAGGCTCTGGGGACCCCAGGGGAGATCCAGAGAAGTAAAGCACCCAGCCCAATGGAGCCTCCAGAATGCATTTCGAGAGACAGTGCTTTAGTTCTTCCCTTGACCTCAGTCTCTCTTGGTCATCCCTTGTCCCCATTCTATTCCAACTGGAAAGGCTGAGTAGCTGCTTCTGCGCATGTCTGTTATTGCAGTGACCACAAAGTAAGAATCTTAAATGAATTTGAAAGCCCTTAAAAAAAGAGTAAAAATAGTCCTAGTGGAAGAGATGATTCAGGAGTTTCACAGACGGGAATTAGAAGAAGCCATTATTGACTCAAAGAAAAAGATTACTAAATAGATAGGAGAAGGTAACCTCTCCCCTACTTTCAGACCAATGAGTAGATATAAATGACATTACACTCTTGCGCTTCATGAAAAGTAACTGGACAGTTGAGATGAGGTGATTCTTGAAAGAAGGAAAGGCTATTAGATTCCTTACTATTAATCACTAAGGTTCCTCAATTTCTTATTAACCAGCCTTTTTTTCTAATGACAAAATATATCTTTGTGGTACATAATTCAAACTGTAAAGAAGGGAATGAGGTAAAAAGTAAAATTCCTTTTCTCCACTCCACACCCTCCTTCCCACACCTCCCTGTGGAAACCACTATTAACAGTTTCTTCTCCATCTTTCTAGAATTGCCTATGTATATTCCAGCCTCCTCGGACAATCTTCTCTTTTTCACTCACCCACAAGAGGCCTTCCAACTTGGCATCTCACATCATGATACTGCCTTTGTCTGGGAAGCTTTTCTCCTCTTTGCATGGCTCCCTCATGGCTGCTACAACCTTCTCGGAATTGTCAGCTATTCAGAGAGGTCTCCTGTGACTTCTCTATTTAAATAATCCCACCACCATCACCATTCTCCACCCTGACACCACCAGTGTCTGCCCAACCCTTACACAATGTCCAGCACACAGTATTTTGATCAATACATGACGGATGCGTGAGTGAGTACATTAGGTGCATGCGCATGCATATATACACATGTATTCTCCCCACAAAGTATAAAGGGGATGGTATTACAGAGAGAATTCTGTAATTTGCTTTTATACTTCACAACATATAATAAAAAAAAATAATGATAATATTTCTTAAGTACTTATGTTCCAAGGACTATTCTAAGCATTTTACATGTATTCTTTCATTTAATTCTTACAACAGCCCCTTAAGGTGGTAATAATACTACCTGACTTGTCAGATAAGGAAACAAAGAAATGGAGACATGGGGAGGTTAAAACACAGCTTGCAAATAGTAAAGCCAATGCATAAATTTACACCAATCATAAGATGGCTGTTTAGCCTTAATTCACATATTAAAATATTTTGTGGCAAAATATACTCAACATAAAATTTATCTTTTTAACCATTTTTAAGTGTACAGCTTAGTGGCATCAAGTATATTCATATTGTTGTGCAACCATCGCCACCATCCATCTCCAGAACTTTCTCATCATCCCACCATCCATCTCCAGAACTTTCTCATCATCCCAAACTGAAACTCAGTACCCATTAAACATTAACTCCCCATGTTCTCCTCCCTCCAGCCCCTGGCAACCACCATCTTATTTCCTGTCTCTATAAATCTGAGCACTGTAGGTCCCTCATAGAAGTAGAATAATATATTATTTGTGCTTTTGGGATTGGTGATTGGTTTGTTGCACATAGCAAGTCTTCCTTATTAATTAATATCTGATGAATAATTTTATTGAGTAAAATATTTGAGCACATGATACAAAATTCAAAAGGTATAGAATCAAAAAGCAAGTTCTCCTCCTACTTCTGTCTCTAGGTACCCCAGGGGCAACCACTCTTCCTAATGTCCTTCCAAAGATGTTCTAAGTATGTACAATTATATTATTTGTATGAGTCATATATGTATACATATTATACATCTATTATACATATATGACTCATACAAATAGCATACTATACATACTGTTCTGTTTCTTGCATTTCCCATTTAACTCTATACCTTGGAGATAGTTACATGTCAATGTACATAGAACTGCCTCTCAGTAAACATAATTTACATAAATATATACAGCTGTACACTTATATTCACTTTTATATGTATGTTTCAACAGAAACATAATTTACAGTTCAAAACATAAATTATGTTTTTCTTGAAATATACATACAGAAAGTGAACAGCTGGATACATTTTCACAAACTGAACATACCCCTATAACCAGTACCCTGAAGAAGAAACATGACCAGCATTACTAGTTTCCCAAAAGTCTCTCATTTTTTATTCCAGACATTACTCATCTTCACCAATGGTAACTACTCTCCTGACTTAACAGAATAGATTAGTTTTGCCTGTGCCTGTAGTTTTGTTGTTATGGTGGTGGTTTGTTTGTCTGTTTGTTTTTTAGAGACAGGATCTTGCTCTGTTGCCCAGGCTGGAATGCAGTGGCACAATCATATTGCACTATAACCTCCAAATCCTGGGACTCCTGGGCTCAAGTGATCCTTCTGCCTCAGCCTCCCAAAGTGCTGGCATTACAGGTGTGAGCCACTGCACCAAGCCCTGTTCATGTAGTTTTTATGAAAATAATCCTGCTGCATATACTCTTATGTCTGGCACATTTCACTCATCCTTAATGCCTATGAGATTCACCCACGTCATTGACCTTCAGTTGATCCTTAACAACATCTTTGGATAAGTGAAGGCCCTTGCTGCTGTGGATGAGCCCAGCTGGCCTGAGGTCTTACATGTCATACCCACCTTCTCTCAATCTTACCCTCACAACCTTTGAATTTCTTTAAATTGCTTTGTAAATGCCTTAAAGAGTCTACATGTAGCCAAAATTCACCTCCAGATGTATCTAATGATTAAAACCAGCAGCCCCCAGCTGAGGTTTGTGTAGAAAGTTACATCAGAGTGAGGAGGGGGGAAGGAGCACAGCCTTCCATTCTGATCAGCGTCTCTGCGGCCACAGCTCAATAAGACATGCTTTTTGAGGCCTTATCCACTCAGCCCAGAACTCAAATCTCAAATTCCCCAAACATGAGGAATCATGACAAAGCACTGGTTTGCATTCCCTTGGCAAATGTTACTTTAAAAGTAGAGTCAAAACTACTTCCAAGTAAAGAGCAAAGCAGCTTTAACCAATATCAGCAAAGGGTCTAAGAAAAAAGATGTGGCTAATGTATTCCGGCTGTTTGCTTTCTTGTGCCCTAAGACTCAGGAGAAAATATCAGTTTGGGAAAGAAGTCATAACACATGGGGCAGGAACAAAATACCAACAGAGTGAAGTTGCACATGCTGTCCAACCTGGTTGTCTGCTTATGAATCTGAAATCCCAGACCTTCACATGAGTCCCCAACCTCACCCCATCCCTAGCCTGGCACAGACAGGAATATCTATTTCCAGATATGAGCTGTTACATAGCAGAACCAATCTGTACATCCGTGTGAGGCCAATCGTCAGTGCTCTGATTGGCTCATCAGCCAACATGCAGGGCTGCATTCCTGTGGTTCACCCTTCCAGAAGGGCCTTTCCCAACACCACATGCTGCCTGTGCTGGGTCCAGCAAGAGAGGCGGAGGCAAAGGATGTGTCTCATGGCACCACAGGCTCTGTTTTACCAGAATAATACTGTTCTTTGGCCCATTGCATCCGTTCTCCCCACATGGGCCTTCTCCTCACGTGGACCCTAAAATTCCTCTTCTCTATTTACCTGCCAACCTGTAACAGATAATTATAGTGGCTGCCAGACATCCCTTCAAATTCGTCATGATCTCATTCAGTTATTCTAGCAGCAAAAAAGTTACAGGAAACCCAAGATAATATTAAAAAAAATTCGTCCTCTGGCTTTCACCTTTCTTGTGGCAGGCAAGAAAAGGTAGGAAGAATAAGCATAGGAAAAGAAAAGTAAGAGCTTGTGGGGCAAGTTGAAAATAAACCTTACCAAGTCCAGAAAGAATTTTCCATTTAAATGCTTTATAACAATTTTCTCTGATGAGTAGTAGAGTGTGGAATAAGACATGTTACTTTTTAGTGACTTTTCAATCTGGCATCTATTGAAAGGTGTTTTATACCCACTGCAGCCAAGATGAGAGGGTGCAGGGGAGACTACATACTGTCCCAGCAAGGCAGGGATAGATAGCCCCTGTCACCAGGGTCTGCTGTTTCTCTGGCCCAGGAACATGTGGAGGCTACTCCTGGATAACTACACACTGTTCAGCTGTATTTCATGCAATTATATCACATTCCTTCCTGGAAACTTCTCCAAAAAGAGAGCAGAGATGAGAAATACTCATAGAGAAGGCTTTCACTGGGGCACACAAGCTGAACTGGCAGGAATCTGAAGAAGGCAAAGCAATGGAATGTTAACCTCGAATGAGTGAACAGGAGATAAGCAAACATCAGCTGACAGAGCAAACACCCCGGAAATACGACCTGCCTACCTTGGCAAGGGCTAGAGCTCTTGAATTAGCCTTTAAATGGAAGGAAGTTCTTCCTGACTTGGGTTTTGAAACCAAGACTGAGCAAAAGCTTCAGTCTTCATTCCTGAGATGAAGTTTAGAGTGCAAAAGATTTCGAGTGCAAAAGATGTTGAGAGTTGGTTAGAGCCTGAGGACAAGCCTCTTGTGAACAGAAGTTCCAAGAGTCAACAGTAGCTGGCAGCAGACAACCTCTCCAGGCTGGAGGGTGGCAGAACCCAAGAGGGCTAGTGCAGAAGGCATCTGAGAGATGGCCCAAGGCTGTCCTTTGCTTTTCAGATGAGGAAAAGGTCCAGAAAGGGCTGTCTAAGGTCACATAGCTGGTTAATGACAGAGCTGGGAGCAGAGCCACATTGAGCCAAGTTGTATTCCTACATCTCCACCAACGTGTAACCCAAATCAAAATAATTGGGGGACAGAAGAAAGGGGAAAAGTTATGGTCTTTGAAAGTCATTAGTAATCCTATTATTAGACACATAATTAATATCATTTGCCAAGTAAACATACTAATGTCTTAAACGTGAGAGGCAATGTCTATTGCACTAATGAGGTGACTGGTACCATAGCCATTTATGGCAGATATACTTTTTCAAGTTTAAGACTTCAGCATACACATATACACGTATACATATGGAGAGAGAAACAGAGAGTTGATTTACGTATATATTTCCCATCTAAATACACACCTTGACCATTTTGCCAGGAAAACAACCAAACAACTTTCATTGCGGTATACAAAGAATGATGACAAAGTTACATGGCTTGTAGTTTAAAAAGAAAGTTTAGGCTGTGTGTGGTGGCTCATGCCTGTAATCCCAGCACTTTGGGAGGCCGACGCGGGTGGATCACCTGAGGTTGGGAGTTTGAGACCAGCCTGACCAACATGGAGAAACCCTGTCTCTACTAAAAATACAAAATTAGCTGGGCCTGGTGGCACATGCCTGTAATCCCAGTTACTCGGGAGACTGAGGCAGGAGAATCACTTAAACCCAGGAGGCAGAGGTTGCGGTGAGTTGAGATTGCACCATTGCACTCCAGCTTGGGCAACAAGAGCAAAACACTGTCTCAAATAAATAAATAAATAAAAATTTAAAAAGAAAGTTTAAAAACAAAATTGCTTGGGTCCCTCCACCTTGCCTTTTCACTCTCTATTAGTTTTTAAAGAGTGGCTTGAGTCACAATGAAGGTGGAGAAAAAGCAGAAGCAAAGACAGAAGCCCATTCAATCAGGACTACATATGCTTTGCAGGTGAGGAACAGTTGGCCCAATTGTGAAGTCTCCAGGCTGGGGCAAGGAGGGAAGGCATGCCCAGGAAAATCATGGCTGAGCTGTGATAGTTTCTATGCTTATTTCTGAAGGCCCATCAAGGAGCTAAGAGAAACTAGAACATCCCGTTGAGGGAGGATGCAGACTTTTTCCTTCATTGTTTCCTAATGTAGGTTAGAACACAGATGGTCTAGAACACTGAAAAAGACCTTTTGTATTCTATTCAAGACAGATGAATGACAGTACAGTCACAGCCAATTAGGGCTAGAAGGACCTCATAAATCACCTAGTCTGACATCTTCATTTTCCAGATCAAAAAATAGGGCGCAGATAGATCTAGCAACTTGATTAAGGTGGGCACAAGCTCTCAGAGTGTGTTTTGCCAACCTCTAAGGGGTATATTGGAGCTGGGGGGTGGGGTGCACAGACAGCATTCCAACAGGTCTGTAGATTTTTCGAAATGCAAGCCAAAATGCACAAAGTTGTGTGCAGAGTTTACTTTCCTGGTTGATTTCATAAGTTAACTTGAAAATTAAAATGTTACAGTTATAATAATTATCCTGTCTTCCAAAAGTATTCATTTGGAGTGTAAGCACTTCAAACATGATCTTCTGTTTTCCTAAAGGTGCTGGAGCATGGGAAGGCTAGCCTGCTGCCCGCCACATGGAGTGGGAGGATCATGGAGCCTGAAGCTGAGAGGCCACAGTGCTGCACCTGGCATATATCACCAACTTGCCGTGCAACTTCATCTCATTGACTCCGCATTCCCATTGTTTGGAATGGATCACCTGCAGTTCCCTTGACAGCTGAGAGTCTACTTTTCTGTATCGTCCAGTGTGATGACAACTGTCTACACAACCAAGTCTGGCCAGCACTGAACACACTCAGCCTCCCCACAGTGCTCCAAGTCTCAAAGCCCAAACTGCAGCCAAATCTTGGCAGAGTGTTGTCCTCTGGTCAGGCCAGAGCACCTTTCTGAACATTTTTAGACCATTCCTTGAATGAGCCCAAATTCTTGGCGCATAATTGGGACTGCTGCCATCACTCCAGAACCATTTATGAAGCACTTACTGTGTACAATATTCAAGACCTTGTTTTGAACATCTTGTTTCCATCTAGACAACAATGATGCACAGTAGGAGTTGTCATTCCCTGTTTCAGAGGAGAGTCAAGGTCAGCCGTGGCCCAGTAACTTGCCCAAGGCCACACAGCTATTGGGTGGCGGAACTGAATTAAACCCTCCACTTTTTGACTCTAACACCCTTGCCTCCCTCCTTAGGGCACAGGCACACCCAGCCAGGCTGAGAGGTACTCAGGCACTCTGAAACTTCATGTTTGTCATGCATACCTATGACTTCCTTCGACTTCCCTGCACATTTCCACCATATGCATTTCCATAGCAACATTGCAACACAAACACGGTGTAATCTTTGTCCACTGCAGTACATAGCTTGAAAGGTTTTTTTTTGTTTTGTTTTGTTGTTGTTTGTTTTAAATAAAAAAGAGCTGCATATGTACACAGCTGACCTAGATCCCATGGCAACAAATAACAGGTATAAACTTGGGTTCTCTTCCTTTTCTTTCTCTAAATCTTTTTATTCTTTTCTCTTCTTTGCAAGGTAATAGTTTAGAACATCAAAAACTGGGTTGCACCACTTGCGATTAAGCGGGGCCCCAATTCGGTGACCGCTGCGCCGCCAGCCTGGCGCGGGCCTCCTGCAAGACAATGGTCACAACCTGACGCGCGAGCGCCAGCCCCAGCCCGGGAGTCTCGCCGCTGGAGCCTGACGCACGCGGAGACCCAGGGGCCGTGCCCCAGTTTTGTGGAACCTGAGGGCGGCTCGGGTCAGGTCCCCGCGGGCGGACGAGCGCGACTCGTCCCTCAGGACCGACGGCGTGTGGCTGCGGGGGCAGAGGGTGACCCTCTCGGCCCGGCCGCTCCAGCGACGGGACGCGGGTAAGACCCACCCCTGCCATTGCCGCGTGCCAGCCCCAGGTTACCCTCCCGGCGACCCTCCGAGGTGGTATTGCTTTCAGACACATTTTACAAATGCAACCCTCCAGCCTCACGAAGGCCAGCACCTGGCCCAAACCCACAGGCTAGGAAGGGAGAGTGCAGGGGTTTGAATCCAGCGCTTTTTAAAAATTTTGTTTCACTCTACTTCCCGTGGCTCCTCGCCCCAAGGGCACTGTGGAACTATCTCTGCCCAGGATCACTTATCTGAACTCCGTGTTATGCTTCCTTCCCGGGCAGTCCCTGGGTGCAGCTTCCGAACGGGCTAGCTTCGGAGGCATTCCCTTCCCTGGCTGATGCAGGAAGGTGGGTTTGTCTGTCTGTGGTCCGGTCCCTGGTTCTCCCCTCTGATTCTCCCTCCTCTCAGAGCCCCAGCTTTTAAAGGCTTCATATATCCTGACAAATGGAGATCCACTGACATGAAGAAATTCTCAAGCAACTAGGCAACTGGGATTGTGCAGGGGCTTGCCCCTGATCCTATAGTAAAAGGTCCAGCCTTCACTAGCTGAAGGTGAGGAGGAATTTTACTGGGGAAATGTCATTTTTTGTTTCACTGTCATGAATCGAGTGAAACTTATTATCACCAGAAATGTTCCTTGCCTGCTTCCTTGCTGAAATTGTGCTGAGGTATCCGATAGCCTACTGAGGTGGCGGGTAGGAGGCTGGACAGCCAAGTGGTGATAAGAAAACCTACCATTTCAGTAATACTCACTCAGTGCCAGGTGCTCTGAGCAGCTCTCTATAACACTGCCTCCTCACAAACCCCAAAGGCAGGATTATTATATCATTATATAGTCAGAATATTAACATTAATATGATACTATTAATAATAATATTATTCTTGCTTACCACGTGAGGGATCCAAAGCTTGAAGAGATCACCTATCCTGTCTAGATTCTGCTTCTGACTCTAGAGCCTGCCAGGAGTGATTTCCCCATAGAAGGGGAAGGGGCTGCTCAGCAGAGAAACAGAAATAAGATTGTGCCAGGAGAGATCGCATTATTTCTCAGACTCTCAGGCCGACTTGCACAGCTTTAGGATAGGGAGTGGAAGAAGAGTGAACACACCCCTACCTCTTAGTCCAAACCCACAGTGAGATCCAAGGCTCAGTCAGGAAGGCTCTTCATTTAGTCAATTGTTTTCTGTTTTCAGAACTAAAGTGGAAGTGACCCAGTGAGGAAGGAAAATAAGCAAAGAATAAGCATGATCTGCCTTGGTCACACAATTAAAATACATATGCTCCTAAAGGTACACCACTCTTCCACCCACCCCTTCAGAGTGAGAAAGGCCCTTTTTTGCCCTGGAAGCCTACTGAAGTATTCTACTGGGGAAGTATTCTACTGAAGTATTCTAGTGGGGAAGTCCCTGCTCCTTCTGAAGGAACACTGAAAGAAACCTTATTCCTTATAGTGCAGTCACCCAAAGGGTTTATTCTAGAAATGCAGAGAGGCATTAGAGACAGTAAGTGAACAAAAGCAGGACAGAGGATGCACACCCAGATGCTGTCTTGGCCAGGTTGCAATTTGAATGATCTAATGTTTTCTGGCTTTTTCTTGCTTTGCTTTTCCAATTTGGTTTGTATATTTGCATTACTGTATTATTTTCCCTGTACAATTGCTGTTGTCTGTACACAATTAGGTCATTTTCACAGTTGGGTGAGGACACACTTCAGAAGTGAGATGAGCTACAGCTGCTAGCTGGCTCCCTCCTGGGATGTGTATTTAGATCCCTTTCTTATTGGTCCCAAAGACTACCTGTACCCAGGGTCTGAAAATTTTAATGTAAGTCATCTAACAAGTGGAAAGAACTACAGCATCCCTTTGTAATGGTAGGTAAGAGACATCTTATAAGTTTTGGGTTGATTTGCTGATCAATGGTTCCTTGGGCCTAACCCCATATTGTTAAGCTCCAAACAAAAGAAAGGACTGTTTCCCAGTTGCTTGTGGCTTCTTGGTCTGTGAAGTTCTGCTGAAATGGACCCTGGGCAAGGAAAAAGAAATGGGAAATTATAGAGGGGAGGAAGGGTAAGGTGCCCCTAGACGTGAGCCCAGAATTGTACAAGCAAGTATAGAAGCTGGCCTTTGAACAAGGACCTTGAAGAGTGAGAAAAAAGGGATCCCAAAGGAATGGAGGCTTATTGTGCAGATGAAAACTGATTATGGCCATGTTCACAAAGTACCTCAATGGTGTAAAATCTCACTAATACATACCCTACTAATTCAGCCTTCTCAACTATTTAGAATATGTGGCCTTTTGGGTAAAAGCCAGGGCTAAAATTCACTTTTGTGCTATCTCCAAAAATAAAGTTGAGCTAAACAAATACAAAGGACAGGCTGCTATTAAAGTCACTGGGGAAGCCCCTGACTCTTGATGTTCATAATCAGACACGACCATATTCAGCTCATTAAATGCCCCATTATGGGCAGGACCATCTCTCTGGCTCAGCTTGTTTCCTATTTGCTTCCTCTCGTGGCACCTTAGGTCTGCATCTATGACATTGACCTTGTTTCTCCTCTCCTCTTTTCCCTTTTTATCCAAATTATTCATTCATCATTTATGCAATAGATATTGTGCTCCTTCTATAATTGAAGCATGTGCTAAATGCTGGAGTTACAACAAGTAAATACGGAATATTTGCTCTCAGGGAACTCATAGTCTAATGTGGAAAACTGATGATAAAGTGTGATGGACATGGAGACCCACATCCAAGCATGGAGTGATGCCAGGCAGCTAAGACTCAGAGAAACTGAAGACTTTTTCCAAGTTCTCTCAGTTGGCTGATGACGGGGTTGGAACTGATGAGATCAGTCAGGAACAAAAGCCTGGTCTTCTGCCACTACCTCCTTGAGACTTCCCAGACTCCCACGTTTGGAGGCTTCTCTTGTTCTTTCTATCCAGTTGCACATAGTTCATACTCATTCTTTTCCTAGTACTGATCTATTCCTACCTCAGTAGAATTCACATTTATCACTAAAGCCAGGCATCTGCCCTATCTCCCTCTAAGGATATATGTGCTGATATATTGAGCTAATCAATGTAAAAGTGCTTTGAGAACTACACTGCAACACCAACTTAAGTCCCAAAACCACAATCTAATTAACATATTAATTTAATCAATGAATCAGTCACGATGTCAATCACGAATCAATACTAGGTTCTGTGGGAGATGAAGCATGTCTTCATATATAACATGGCCCCATCCCTAAAGGAATTTATGGATGAGTTGGTGGTAAAAAGTTAAAGAGGAAAGAAAGTAGGCACTTACTGAGTGCCTATCATGTAGTATGCATTGTGCTGCCTTTCCTTATATTATGTCACAATAATCCTCACAACATTCTAGGAGGTAGTCATTATCTTCTTCAATGTTTGGATAGAATGTTTGGATAGAATACCCTCTCCCAATGCCTCTCTGTTCAAGTACAACATGGCATAATAGCTAAAAAGCCTCGGATCAGGGTTCAAACTGAATTTGTATCCAGGCACTGCCAATTACTTTCTGTAGTCTCTGAAGAAATTGCTCAAATTTTCTGCACCTTAGTTGTAAAATCACGATGATAAGAATAGTACCAATTGTATGCTTTGTTGTAAGGATAAGGTGACCATATATGTTGACATATTTGCCACAGTGGCTGGTCCAGAGTAAGCACTAGATAAAAGTTAAGATATTATTATTACTATCCAGCTCCAACTCCTTTTTATCTGCAAAATTCTTCCCTGATCTCCTATTGAAATTAGTCTCTTTTACCTCTGTATCTTCACATCATTATAGGCATGCTTCTTGTCATGTTCATATGTGCACCTGATTATTACTGCTTAGCACAGAAAAAATAGTAAATGTAGGCAATTAGATGAATGTCTCCCACAATGATATCACATGCTCATAGAAGGTAGGAAGTATTGTGCTTCTAGCTATAAGGCAGACAAAATGCCTGGATATTATAGATAAAATACACTTTCAAATGCCTAGTCAACTCACATGTAAATTGGAGAAATCCCCAAGGGGACACACACACACACACACACACACACACACACACGAGGGATTGGAATCCAGCATGGTAAATAGCCACTAAAGCTACTGCTGCTCTGGAAAGTCTATCTTATTAACTTTGAGGCTCAATGTAAAGGGCATTATGGAGAACAGGAGCCAAGGCTTAGTACCTTCAAAATATGGAGAGTTGGAACTAAGACCCCTGCATAAAAGTCAGACTCACAAAGAAATATGTACTCAGTGAAAGGGTAGACTAGGAAAAAAAAGAAAAAAGAAAAAAGGAAACCTGCTTATCTGTAATAAAGAAAAACAGGGAAATATGTCAGCCTTGGCCTGGGCTCATAAGATATTAAAATCACAGATACACCTTCCTAACCTCAGGTTTGGGGTTTGAATTTATACTTACCTACATGATCTTGGAAGTCTCAGTTGAAAACAATTGGTTTAAATTGGCCTCAGGTTGATAGCACCCCAGGGTACCTGGCAGAAGCAGATCTTATCTGGAGGGACAGCCACCCAGGCCTCATAGGAGTGTAACAAAGAAAGCCTCAGTGAACATGAGATAACAATCTGAAATTACAAACCACACTAGGAAACAGGCTACCATGAGTGAGAGCCAGCAGAAACCACAATGAATAGAATTAGACTTTACATAACAGTTATTCTATATAAATTGTTTTAAATTTAAAAGAAATATGAGAAATACCAATACGGAAAAGGAATAAATAACATATAAAAAGACCAAGGAGAATGAAGAAAGAACCAAATAGTACTTACTGAAATCAAAATACACAATCATCAAAGTTCGAAACACAGTGAATGAGTGAAAGTAGAGAAGACACAAGTAAAGAGAGAATTAAGGAACCGGAAGATAAATGTGAAGAAATAACCCAGCAAAAGGGCAGAGGCACAAATAAATGAGAAACATCAGATGTTAAGGGGACAGCAAGAAAAAACCCAATGTGAAAAAGGCAATATTTAGAGATAATATTTCCAGAATTAAGGATAAGAAGCTGATTAGTTTGATCTTTCAATCTAGAGCACCTGGCAAGTGCCTATTAGATGCCTAATAAATGTTCTTTGAGTTGGATTGACACAAGTCCTCTAGCATTTGCTTGTCCTTTACTTCATATATTTATCCATTAAAAAAAATATTCACCAGAAATATAGAGGTGAACAAAACAAAGTTCTTTGGGTTTGTGTTCTGGACAAAAATGACAAATAATAAACAAATTAACAAATTTAAATGAGATACTTTTGAATTATAAGAAGTCCTATGAAGGAAATAAAAGGGCTACTTAATAGCAATACTGGGAATAGGATTTCACTGAAGAAGAGAGACCTCAATGGTAAGAAGTGAAGTGAAAGTATTCCAAATGAAGATACAGCACATACCAAGGCCCTGAGGTAGAAATCACTTGGTGTTTTTGAGAAAAAGAAGTCAATGGGTCTGGTCTGAGTGAGTGACATGGAGAGTGGTATAAGATGTGGTTTGAGAGGCAGGCAAGAACAATGGGACTTTTTTTTTTTTTTTTTTTTTTTAAATAAATTTGAGAGCAACAGGAAGTCACTGGAGAGTTTCAGGCACAGGAGTGATATGCTCTGTCACCCTGGTTACTCTGGAAATAGAATGTAGTGGGGGCAAGAATGGAAGCAGGGAGCCTAGTTAGTGACTTCAGTTGTCCATGCAAGAGACAACAGCAGCTTGGGCTAGGGTGATAGCCACGAGTATGGAGAGAAGTGTATGGATTTAGATATGTTTTGAAAATAGAAACATTGTATTTGATGGAGACAACAGAAAAGGTGAAGGAAAGGGAAGGAGGGATCAAGTACGATTCCTGTTTTCTGGATTGAGCGGCTGGGCGAACAGTGGTGCCATTTTCCAAGATGAAGAATAGAAGAGTAACACTTGGGTAGGGGTGGGATGGGAACATGAAATAGGAGTTCTGTTCTGGACATGTTAAGCTCAAGGTGCCCATTAGATGTTCAAGTAGACAGCTGTATATGAGAATATGGATGACCTCAGGAAAATGAGCCCTAAACCAAGGAATGCTCATATTTTGAGACTTGTGTTTCCTTCAAGATCTACCTGTGGCATAGGCTTGAATAGGGATATGTATAGGGGACTGAGCACTTCTAGCTACAGATTCTCTGGGAAAAGGGTCAGTGTAGCTCTTGAGTTCAAGAAATGCTGCCTGGCCTCCTGCCCAGCTTAGAAGTGGAGCCTAGGTTCTTCCAGGCCTGCCTAACCCTGATGCTTTTGGTAGCTGATGTAGTTTTAAGTCAATGTGCTTTCTGAGGGATGCCAAAAGAATGAGCACAGAAAATGACTTGGTGACAAACCCAGGCAGCTCTTTTGTGGGGAAGGGTGGAGGAGACATCATTCTATCTGGCTCCCACCCATTCCCACCCACCAGCTGAGGGCATTGTATCCAAGAGATCCAAGGGAGTAGAGTCAAGAAGATGACGCATCAGGAGGTACAAAGAAAAAGGAGATCCCAGATGAGGTAATAACCAAAAAATGCCATAACCCATTACATAAGTGAAAGTGAAACCTGAGGAACAAATAAACAAAGGGTATCAGATTGATGTAAAAATACAAGAAGCTCACTCTGTGGTTGCTGACATACATCATTGTGGAAACAAAATCATGTCCAAAATGACTATGGTTAAACTTGGAACCACATGACAGGAGTTTTAGGAAGTTCCAAAAGAATCAAAAATAACTTGAACAAAGTAGCATTCTTCCCTGGGCTTATGGCTTTGAGAAGGGACCAGCTCCCTTCTGGAGAGAAGAACAATAATCCACAGGGAACTAAGTGGCTCAAGGGAGTTTGTGTGAAAGAAGGAAACTACTGTCTTTGCAATGTATTGAGAAGTTGTCTGACACCTGATATTAGTCAGGATTCAGCTCTCAAGTCCATTAGATTACAGTAGGATAGTTGTTGTTGTTGTTTTCTCAGTTGTGTGTATATATATATATACACACACTGAAATTTCTCTCCTTTCATTCTTCAAGAAAACCAAGAATGTGGCCAGGCACAGTTGCTCATGACTGTAATTCCTACTTTGGGAGGCTGAGGTGGGTGGATCACTTGAGTCCAGGAGTTCGAGATCAGCCTGGCCAACATGGCGAAACCCTGTCTCTACTAAAAATACAAAAAATTGGTAGCAATAGTAGTAGTCCCCATTACCTGGGAGACTGAGGCACAAGAATTGCTTGAACCTGGGAGGTAGAGGTTGCAGTGAGCCAAGATCACAACACCGCAATCTAGCCTGGGTGACGAAGTGAGAGTCTGTCTCAAAAAAAAAAAAAAAAAAAAAAACAAAACCCAAAAAACTAAGAATATTACTTTATACTTGTACCTAATAATGCACTTTGCATTGGTCACTAGGAAACTCAGAACCAAATTTGTGGACTACCTTTAATGTACTAACTACATAAAACTTTAGGTAGCATATATCTTGTGTGTTAACCTCACTACTGGCTTAATCTTATTTCTATACCCTATTTTTCTCTTATCCCCATTTTCTTTCCTTAAAAAATAGTGTATTGGACATGTGTTTTGAAACAAAGTAGAATATAAATAAAAAGATAAATAGACTTTCTGCCCAAACAAGGCAGCATGAAAAGCAGGAACCTGGTGGTGGTATGACGTTTCAATGAACCAAAGAGGCTCTGATTGTTGTCTGTAGACACCCACGGCACAATTATTAAGTTCATTAGACAGAGAGGAATCTGGATTCAGCTGTGACAGGACAGCAAATTAAATATTCGTGGACAAAAGGAGGAGGCATTCAAGGTAAGATGTGCAGAGCCAACAAAAACAATCAAATGCGTAATTCTAACTCCTGTATGGGTTGATTTCCATGTGGGCCAGGGAAGCCTTCCAGGACAAGCTCCTTTGGCCTGCCTGGGTGGTTGCCTCTTACAGAAACTCTGCTGTATCCTGGGCATGGCTGGTATGTCAGCTTTTACCCACGGGGAATAGCCAAACTCTTGTCTAGATGAGCGGGTTAAAAACCACCTCTGGGCCGGGCGCGGTGGCTCAAGCCTGTAATCCCAGCACTTTGGGAGGCCGAGACGGGTGGATCACGAGGTCAGGAGATCGAGACCATCCTGGCTAACATGGTGAAACCCCGTCTCTACTAAAAAAAATACAAAAAACTAGCCGGGCGAGGTGGCGGGTGCCTGTAGTCCCAGCTACTCGGGAGGCTGAGGCAGGAGAATGGCGTGAACCCGGGAGGCGGAGCTTGCAGTGAGCTGAGATCCAGCCACTGCACTCCAGCCCGGGCGACAGAGCCAGACTCCCTCTCAAAAAAAAAAAAAAAAAAAAAAAAAAAAAA